>NW_026693048.1:0-133572 GCF_021218885.2 Marmota monax | reverse complement strand
GTTAAGTATAACACTCGAATTAGAGATACGGTTAAGGCTAGGTGTACTGTTAGGTTTTGTGTTAAGGTTATGGCAAGTATTAGGACTAGGGCTAATGTTAGGTATAAGGTTATGGTTAGATTCGGATTAGCGTTAGGGCTATGGCTCAGTTTTATTTTAGGTCTAGGGCTTGGGTTAGGGCTAGTTTTAGGATTAGCGATAGTGTTTGGGCTAGTGGTATGGTGAGGTTTAGGCTTAGGGTTACGGTTAGATTTAGAACTATGGTTAGATCTATGGTTAGAGCTAGGATTAGGGCTAAGGTTAGGTCTAGTGTTAGGGTTATGGTAACAGATAAGATTAGTTCTAGAAATAGGTCTAGGGTGAGAGTTAGAGTTAGATTTAGGACTAGGGTTAGAGTTATGGTTACAGTTAGCAATAATTTTGAGCTAGGATTAGAGCTAGGGTTAGTGTTATGGTGAGGCTTAGGGTTAGGGTTCGGCTTAGGTTTAGTAATAGTGTTAGGGTTAGGGTTAGGGGAAGGGGAATGTATGTGGTTACACCTAGGTTCAGAACTAAGGTGAGGGTTAAAATTAGGAATTAGGCTAGGGTTCAGGTTAGGATTAAGGAAGGCTAGGTTTAGGGCTAGGATGAGGGATCGGGTTTGTGTTAGGTTTAGGGCAAGGATTTGGTAGAGGGATGATGTTGGGTCTAGGGTTATGGTTAGGGATACTGTTAGGGTTAGTTTTATGACAAGGTCTAGTGTAAGGGTTAGGTTTAGGGTAAGGGCCAGGTTTAGAGCTAGGTATATTATTAGAGTCAGTGTCTTGTTTAGAGTTTGGTTTAGGTTGTGGTTTAGGTATAGGGCTCAAATTAGCATTAGGGTTAGGTTTAGGGTTAGAGTAATGGATAGGTTTACTTTTGTGTTTAGGTTAAGATTAGGTAATGGATAAGGTCAGTGTTAGCAATAGTTTTAGGATTAGGCCTAGGGTTAGCATTTGGGTTAGGCTTATATTTAGGGTAATGGATTGGTGTAGGGCTAGGTTTATATTTAGGATTATGGGAAGGGTTAGGGTTAGTGTTAGGGTTAGGCCTAGGGCTTGTGTTAGGGTTAGGTTTAGGATAAGTGTTAGGGTTTGAGCTATGGTTAGGTCTAGGGCAAGTGTTAGGGTTAGTGTTAGGTCTAGGATTAGGATTAGTGTTAAGTTGAGGGCTAGGGATAGCATTAGGTTTAGGGTTATGTTTAGGGTAATGGATAGAGTTAGAGGTAGGATTTGGCCTTAGTTATGGTTAGGATTAGGGCTAGGATTAGTGTTTGGGTTAGGGTTAGGGCTAGGTTTATGTTTATGATAAGGGTTAGAGGTTGAGCTAGGGTTAGATCTAAGGTGAGAGTTAGGGATAAGGTTAGGGTTAGGGCTAGGATTAGGGCTAAGTTTTGTGTTAGTTTTAGGGCTAGTGTTAAGGCTATGGTTAATGTAAGAGCTAGGGTTAGGATTATGGTTAGGTCTAGGGTTAAGTTTATGGCTAGATTTTGGGTTAGCATAAAGTTTAGAGCTAGGGTTTTTGTTAGAAGAAACCTCTTTGTTTATTTTAGGGTTAGGTTTATTGTTGGGGCCAGAATTAGGGCTAGTGGTAGGTCTAGAGGTAGGGTTAGTGTTTGGGTTAGATTAAGGGTTATTGTTAGGGCTGGTGCTAGGATTTTGTTTTGGGTTAGTGCTATAGATATAGCTAGATTTTGGATTAGGCTTCTTTCTAATTCGAGTGTTAAGGTTAGGTTTAGGTATAGGGTTACACGTTTCGCTTGTGTTCAGGTTCAGTTTAGGGTTAGGGTCAGGTTTAGAGATAGGATTATTATTAGGGTCACAGTCATGGTTAAGTTTTGGGGTAGGTTAAGGTTTAGGTTCACGGCTCTTATTAGTGTTAGGGTTAGGGTTAAGGTTAGGGTAATGTTTATGGTTAGGTTTAGGGTTCAGGTTAGGTTTAGAATAATGTATAAATTTAGGGTTAGAGATAGGGTTAGGGTTATCCTATTTTTACCATTAGGGTTAGGTTTAGCATTATGGTAATGGATAGTGTTAGAGCTAGGGTTAGGACTAGGATTATGGTTAGGGTTATGGATATGTTAGGTTTAGGGTTAGGGAAAGTTTTAGGGTTAGGGTTAGGTTTAGGGTAATGCTTAGGTCTATTGTTAGGGTTAGGATTAAAAAGAGGTGTAGGTCTTGGATTAGGGCTAGGTTTTTGGGTTAGGTTATGGCTAAAATTAGGGCTAAGGTTAATGTAAGAACTCAAGTTATTATTAGGGCTACTTTTAGTTTTACAGTTAGGGCTATGTCTAGTTTTAGGGTTAGGTATACTTTTAGGGTGTTATTGGAGCTAGGATTAGTGTTAGGGTCAGAGTCAGGGTTAAGGTTAGTTTTAGGGTAAGGGTAGGACTGGAACTAGGGCTAAAATTAGGCTAGGTGCAGGGTTAGGTTTCGGTTTAGGTTAAGAGTTAGGGTTAGGACTATGGCTTGGTTTTTATTTAGGGCTAGGACTATGTTAGTGATAGTTTTAGGATTAGCATTAGTGTTAGGGCTAGTGTTAGTGTGAGGTTTAGACATAGGGTTAGAGTTAGATTTAGAGTTATGGTTATATCTAGGGTTAGGGCTAGGGCTAGTGTTAGGAAGAAGGTTAGGTAAGTGTTAGGGTTATGGTAAGGGATAGGGTTAGATCCAGGAATAGGGCTAGGGCTAGAGTTAGAGTTAGTCGTAGTGCTAATGTTAGGGTTAGGGTTAGGGGTAAATTAGGGCTAGGATGAGGTAGGTCTAGGATTAGTGTAAGGATTAAGTCAAGGGTGAAAGTTAGGGTTAAATTTAGGGGAAGGGATGTGGTAATAGCAATGTTCAGGACTAGGGTGAGGGATAAAATTAGGGATAGGGCTAGAGTTAGGGTTTGGGTTAGGATCAAGGCTAGGTTTAAGGTAGGATGAGGGCTTGCATTTGTGTTAGGGTTATGGCAAGAATTAGGGCTAGGGATAATATCAGGTATAGGGTTATGGTTAGGGATAGTTTTAGAGTATGGTTTATGGCTAGGTCTAGTGTCAGAGTTGGTTTTAGGGTAAGGTTCAGGTTTAGAGCTAGGGATATTAAAATGGTCAAGGTCAGGTTTTGGGTTTGGGTTAGATTGAGGTTTAGGATTAGGGCTCAAATTAGCTTTAGGCTTAGAATTAGGGTTAGGGTAATGAATATGGTTAGGTTTAGGCTTCAGGTTAGTTTTAGGGTTCAGTTTAGGTTTAGGGTAATGGATAGGTTTAGATTTACGCCTAGGGTTAGCATTAGGTTTATGGTTATCATTAGAGTAATGGATAGGGTTAGGGCTAGAATTATGTTTAGGATTAGGGCTAGAGTTAGGTTAGTATTAGGGTTTAGGCTAGTGTTAGGTTTAGGGTATGTGTTAGGGTTTGAGCTAGGGTTAGTGCTAAGGCTATGGTTAGATTTAGAGTTAGATCTAGGATTAGGGTTAGGAATAGTGTAAAGGCTAGTTTTATCATTAGAGTAAGGGTAGGGGACAGGGTTAGATGTCGAGTTAGGGTTAGGTTTAGGTTTAGGACTAGGGTTACTGTTAGGTTTAGCTTAGCTGTTATGGTTTGAGCTAAGGTTAGGACTATGGTAAGTGTTAGGTTTATGGTTAGGTCTTGATTTAGGTATTCTGTTAGGGTTAGTGTAGGTTTAGGGATAGGGATAGGGTTACTATGAGGTTTATGGTTATATTTAGGTTAATGGGTGGGGTTACAGCTAGGGTTAAGGCTAGGGTTAAGTTTAGGATTAGGGCTAGGTTTAGGGTTTTGTTTATGGTTTGGTTTTAAGTTAGGATTAGGTAAATGGTAAGATTCAGGGATTGAGTAAGTGTTAAGGCTTGTTTGAGGTTTCAGGTGAGAATCAGGGTTAGGGATAATGTTAGGGTTAGGGTTATGGTTATGTGTGGTATCAGGTTTTGGGTTATGTTTAGGGAAATGGATAGAGTTTGAGCTAGGGTTGGTGCTATGTTTACAGTTAGGATTAGGGCTAGGATGAGGGTTAGGGTTTGGCCAAGGGTTATGGTTAGGTTATGGGTTAGAGTTTGTGCTAGATTTAGGGCTAATGCTTACGTCAAGGTTCAGCATTTGGTTTAGTGACAGGATTATGGTAGGTTTAGGGTTAGGGTTTGGGTTAGGGCTAGGCTTATCATTAGGGTTAGGATAACAGTTACAGTAATAGATATGTTTAGATATAGGTTTAGGTTTAGGATTAGGGTTAGATTTATTTTAGGGTTAGTGTGAAGGCTATGGTTATGTTTAGGTTGATTTTATGGGTTACGGTTTGAGCTAGGGTTAGGGCTATGGCGAATGGTAGGTTTAGAGTTAGTTGTAGGGTTAGTTTTCCAGTTATGGTTAGAGTTATCGTTAGGGTTATCAATAGGGTTAGGTTTATGGTTAGGGTAATGTGTAGGTTTAGAGCTAGTTTTAGGGATAGGCTTAAGTTTAGGGTTATTGCTAGAGTTAGGGTTAGAGTTAGGGAGATATCTAAGTTTATATTTAAGGTAAGAGTTAGTCTTTGAGTAAGGTTTAGGACTAAGGTTACAGTTAGAGTTAGGATCAGGGCTAAGGTTAGGATTAGGTTCATGCTTAGGGATAGGTTTAGGCCTAGGATTCGCTCTAGGTTTTGTGTTAGGTTAAGGCATAGGGTTTGGGCTATGGGTAATGTAAGAACTAGGATTATGATTAGGGCTGGTTGTAGGGTTAGGGTAATGGCTAGGTCTAGTGTTAGGTTTAGGTTTTCAGTTACAGTTAGATTTAGAGATAGCTTAGTGTTAAATGTAGGGTCAGTGTTCAGGTTAGAGTTAGAGTTAAGGTTAAAGCCAGAATTAGGACTAGGTTTATGTCTAGGGTATGGTTAGTCTTTGTGTTAAATTCAGGTTTATTTTAGGGCAAGGGATAGGTTTTTGTTTAGGTCTAGGGCTAGAATTAAGGCTAGATTTAAGATTAGGTTTAGGTCTAGGGCTAGTGGTAGGGTCAGGTTTAGGTATAAGGTTACTGGTAGGTTAATGGTAGGGTTTTGTCTTGGGTTAGGGTCAGGTTTAGACCTACGGATAGTGTTATGGTCAGAATAAGGTTTAGGGTTAGGGTACAGTGTGGTATAGGGTTAGAGCTAGAATGAGGGCTAGCATTAAGACTATTTATAGGATTAGGGTTTGATTAGCCTAAGGATTAGGGATATGTCTAGGGTTACCATTAGGGTTAGGGTTTTGCTTACGGTTAGGGATAGGGTTACAGCTAGTGTTAGGGGTAGGGTTAGGGTAAGGGTAAGGTATGATGTTACAGCTAGGTTTAGTGCTAGGGTGAGGGTTAAAATTAGGGTTAGGTATAGGGTTAAGTGTAAGGTTAGGATTAAAGCCAGTGTTAGGTTTAGGATTAGGACTAGGGATAGTGTTAGAGTTAGGTTAGCATTAGTGCTAGGGCTAATGTCAGGTATAGGTTTATGGTTATGGATAGTTTGGGGGATAGATTTTTGACTAGGTATAATATAAGGGTTAGAATGTGGGTTAGGGTCAGGTTTAGAGGTAGGGGTATTATTATGGTCAGGGTCAGAGTTAGGGTTTGGTTTAGGTTAAATTTTCGAATTAGGTCTCGAATTAACATTTGGGTTAAGGTTAGAGTTAGGGTAATGATATAGTTAGGGTTAGGGTTCAGGTTAGGTTTAGGATAATGGGTAGATTAAGGTTAGCGATAGTGCTAGGGCCATGCTGAGGATTAGCATTAGGGTTAGGGTTAGGGTAATGGACAGGGTTAGATTTAGGGTTAGGGCTAGGGTTATGGTTAGAGTTAGGGCTAGGGTTAGGGTTAGGTTTAGGTTTATTGCAAGGATTAAAGTTAGAGTTAGGTTTAGGGTAAGGGTTAGGGCTAGGTTTAGGGTTCGAGTTAGCTTTAAAGCTAGGGTTGGGTCTGGATTAGGGCTAGGTTTTGGGTTATGTTAGGGTTCTTCTTAGGGATATGGCTAATGTAAGAACTAAGGTTATGATTAGGGCTAGTTTTAAGGTTACATTTAGGACTAGGTCTAGTTTTAGGATTAGGTTTAGGTTTAGGGTGATGTTTTGAACTAGGGTTAGTGTAAGTGTACTAGTCAGGGTAATGGTTCATTTTAGGGTTAGGGATAGGACTCAAATTAGAGGTAGGCTTAGGGTTAGATGTAGGGTTAGGATTTGATTTAGGTTAAGGGTTAGGGTTAGTCCTATGCCTCAATTTTATTTTAGGATTAAGGCTAAAGTTAAGGGTAGTTTCATGATTAGCATTAGTGTTATTTCTACTGATAGGGTGAGTAAAGGCTTAGGAGTAGATTTACAGTCATGGTTAATTCTAGGGTTAGGGCTATGACAACTGGTAGAGCTAAGATTAGGGCTAGTGTTTGGGTTATGGTAAAGGATAGGGTTAGAACTAGGAATAGGGCTATGGCAAGAGTTAGAGATAGTCTTATGGCTAAAGTTAGGTTTAGGGTTAGGGCTAAATTAGGGCTAGGAATAGGTCTAGGGTTAGTGTTAGGCTTACGCCTAGGATGAGGGCTATGTTTATGGTTAGGTTTAGGGTTAGGTTTAGGGAAAGGGATGCCTGTTTGATTTCCACTTACTCATAGGTGTAAAAATAAAATGAAACCTTGAAATACAGAGTGTTAATGATAGTAAACCATTGAATTGAGAACATACCTTGGGAGCATACTAAGGCTAGATAAAATATGACTCATTCCCAGTATCAAAGAAATTTGAACAAAACTAATTCTCACCCTAACATTACCTCTAACCCTAGCCCAAGCCCTAGCCCTAAACCTAACACTTACCCTAATCTGATTAAAGAATCATTGATCCTAGATGTCCCACACTTGGGAGCCTTTTGGGGCAAGCTAAGTAATGAATCCTACACAGCATCAAACAAATCTGACCAAATAATTATGGGAGGTATTTCAGTACATGCATATTTCCCTGTTTTCTCCTAAAAGGCCCTTGAATATAGTTGTTTTTGCATACTTAAACTTAGGCCTACTTTCACAAGGAACATACTGGAGGCCCTAAAGGGAACTGATGTGGTGTGTGAACTTTCAAGCAGCTAGCACAAAGCTGTTTGTTTGTCAACCCCATTAACTTTCCCATATTGGTCAAAATGAAGTGAAATCTTCAAATACAAACTGTTCCTGACAGCGAACCTGTGAACAGAGAAAGCCTAAACCTGGAGAACCCTGACCATAATAATTCACCTAGCACTAAACCTGACCTTTACCCTAAACCTAACACAGTAGACCTATTCATAACCAAACCCTACAACTCCCCTTAACCAGAATGTTGGACCTGACCTTAGCCCTAGCTTTAATCCTAGACCTAGCCCTAACACAAACCCTCATCTTAGCCATAAATATAGCCTTAATCCTAGCCCTCACATTAACCCTAAACCAAGACCTAATCTTAACCACAACCCTAGCCCTAAACTTAAATCTAACTGTATCCATTACCCTAAACATAACACTTATTCTAATGCTAACCCTAGGACTAACCCTAACCCTATCACTATCCCCAAAACTATCAATTACCCTAAACATAATCTGAACCCTAAACCTCTCCCTATCTTTACTCTAACGCTAACCCTAACTCTAATTCGAGCCATAACCTTAAACTCAAACCTTAACCAAGCCCTAACACTGACCCTGGCCCTAATAATTCCCATAGCTCTAAACCTATTACCCTATACCTAAACCTTACAGTAGACCTAGCCATAAATCTTTCCCTAAATCTATTCCTAACTCTAACCCTAGACCTGACATAAGCCCTAGCCATAATTCTAGCCCTAACCCTAACACAAACCATAGGCCTTATCCTAGCCATAAACATATCTTTAATTATAACCCTAAACAAAACTCTAGGCCTAACCAGGACACTAACCCTAGCCCTAATCTTAGCCCTAATTAAGCCCTATCCCTAACCCTAGTCCTAAGACTAACTCCAATTCTCACATTAGAACTTTCACTCATTCTAACATTTCCCTTACCATAAACCTAATCCTAACCCTAACCCTAGTCCTAAACCTTGCCCTATACTTTGCCCTAGCACTAACCTTAGAAAAAAACCTAACTGTAAATTGAGCCCTAACCCAAAGACTAAGCCAAAACCTAACACTAGCCAAAACCATGACACTAATCCTAAAACTGGCCTTAACCCTAGCCCTAGCCCTATAACAAAACCGAGCTATAGCTGTAACCCTAACTCTTAATGTAAACCAAACCCTAACCTTAAACCTAGCCCTAACCCTAGCCCTAATATGAGTTGTAAGCCGAACCCTTAAACTAACCCTGAACCTGACACTGACCCTAACAACACTATTTCTAAACATCACTCTAACCCTAAACCTAATGCTAACACTAACTCTAGCCCTAAAACACTAAAATTAACCCTAAACATCACCATAGTACTTACATTAACCCTAACCCTAACCATATCCCTAATTTAACCCAAAATGCAGCCCTAATCCTAGCTTTAAACCTAGCACTATTCACAACCATAAACCTAGCCCTAATGCGATCTCTAACTCTATCGATTACCATAACCATGATAACCCTAGCATTAACTTAAACTTATCCCTAATCTTAACCCAATCCATTACGCTGACCTAACCTGAACCTAAACCTACACCTTTCATTACCCTAAAACTAACACTAATTCAAGCTCCAACTTTAAACCTTATCCTATCACAAACCCTAACCCTGACCTTGACTCTTATGAAACCCCTATTTATAAACTTGAACAAAACCCTACACCTAACCCTTACCCTACACGTAGCCATAATATCAACCCTAAAACTATCTTTAGCCATAATTTTGGACCTGAAATTACCCCTAGCCCTTATCCTAGTCCTAAACCTAACACAAATACTAGCCTTCATCCTAGCCCTAAACCTTGCTTCAAACATAACCCTAACACTAACCCTACCCCTAACCCAAATTGTAACCGTCACCCTACCTCTTTACCTATCTATAATGCCATCTCTTACCATAAACTTTACCCTAACCCTAATGCTAACTCTAGGCTTAAGCCAAACAATAAACCTAGCTCTAATCCTAGCACTAATTTTGCCCTATCTCTAACCCTAACACTAACCCTAGCCCTAAGACTCACTCTAACTCCCGTCCTATACCTATCCCTAGTTCTAAACCTATCCATTACCATAACCCTATACCTAGCTCTAACCCTTGCCTATCCTTAGTCCCAGCACTAACCTTAGATCTAACCCTAACTTCAAATCTAACCCTAACCCTAAGCCTAAGCTTAACACACTATCCCTAAACCTAACCCTAGCACTAAACCAAAACCAAGCAATAGCCCTAACCCTAAACATTAACTTAAACAAAACCCTAACACTAAACCTAGACCTATCCCTAGTTCTAATTCGAGTTCTAACACTAACTTTAAACCGAAAACTAACCATGACTCATATCCTAACACTCAACCTAGCTCTAAACACCAACCTCATCTTGAACTGAATGCTAAGAATAACCCTAACAATAATTCGAGTCCTATCACTAACCCTCAAACAAACCCTGACCTGACTCTTACACTAACACAAACCCTAGATATAAATATCACCATAAACTTATACCTAACCCAAACACTAAACCTAACCATAACACTAAAACTAACCTAAATTCAACCCTAGTTCTTACATTAGCGGTGGCTCTAATCCTATCCCTAACACAAACACTAGTCCTAATCTGTGCCCTAAACGTAGATTTAACCCTAACTATAACCATAACCACAGCCCTAAACCTACCTCTAAACCAATCCCTTACCCTAAGCAAACCCCTAAACCTAAGGGTAAACATAGACCTATCCCTAATCCTTAGGCTAATCAAAACATTAACTCTATTAACATCCCTAACCCAAGGTCTCATTCTAGCTCTAACCCTATCCCAAATTCTAACCCTAACCCTGACTCTTATAATGACCTTACCACTAATCCTAGTTCTAAATCTAACCCTACCTCTAACCTAAAACCTATGGTAATCCTGTCCCTAGACCTAACCCTGAAGCTAACTCCCAGCCTAGCCCGAACCATAGTTCAGAATCTAACCCTTATGCTAAACATAACCCTAAACCTAACCCTACTTCTAACCCTCACCCTAACCCTAACTCAAGACCTAATCCTAGCCATAACCTTAACTCTAACTGTATCCATTACCCTAAACATTACCTTACCCTAATTTAAACCCTCACCCTAGCCCTAAAACTACCAATAACCCCATCCCTTACCATAAACCTAAACATAAACCTAAATCTAACCCTAACCCCTGGCCTAACCCTAGGCCTAAAAATAACATTAAGCCTAGCACTAATCATAGCCCTAATTTAATCCTATCTTAACCCTAACCCTAGCCCTAAGACTAACTATAACTCTTGCCCTAGCCCTAGCCCTAGTTATATCCTTAGCCAGAGTCCTAACTCTAGATCTAAAACTAACTCTAAATCTAAACCTACCTCTAAATTTAACTGTAATCATAAGCCAAACCAAACCGTGACACTAATCCTAACCATAATGCAAATCCCAAAACTTTTCCTATCCCTGGCCCTAGCCATAAAACAAAACCAAGCCATATCTCTAACCCAAACCCTTAACCTAAACCAAACTCAAACCTTACACCTAGCCCTAACCCTAACTCTAAATATTACTCGAACCCTGACACTGACCCTAACACTAATCCTAGCTCTAATCATCACCATAAATTAAAGTCACCTAACACTAGACCTACCCTTTACCCTAACCCTAAAACTAGCCTTAATGGTAACCCAGGTTCGTACATTAGTCATTATCCTAACCCTAGCATTAAACCTAACACAAATCCTACCCTGGATCCAAGACCTAAATCTAGCTTTAACCCTAATCTTAACCCTAACACTAGCCCTAAACCTAACCCTAACAAAAGCCCTAACCCTAGCTCTAACCCAATCCCTTACCTAAGCCAAACCCTAACCCAAATGCTAACCCTAGTCCTAACCCTAATTCTTAGCTTAACTTAAACTCTAACCATATTACTAGTCTTAACCCTAGCCCTCATTCTACCTCTAAACCTAACCCTGACCTTCATCTAACACTAAAGTAACCCTAGGTCTAAACCTGACTCTAAACCTAAACCAAAACCTAACACTAGACCTACCAGTAACCCTATACTTATACCTAAGCCTAACACTACACCTTGACCCAAAGCTAATCCTAAATATAGCTATAATCCAACCCTAGACCTAAATAAAATACTAGCACTAGCCCTAACAATAACCCTTATCCTAAACCAAACACTTACCCTATCCATAGACCTAACCTTAGTCCTAATTCTGGCTCTAACCCTATCCTGAACACTGACACTGATCCTAACACTTAAACTAGCTTTAAAACTGACACTAACCCAAAACCTAGACCTAACACTAGACCTAGCCATAATCCTAAACCTAAAACTAGCCCTAAACATAACCCTAGCTTTTACATTACCCATAGTCCTAACACTAGCCCTAAACCTAACATAAAACCTAGAGCTAATCCTAGGCCTAAACTTAGCTCTAAGCATAAACCTAAGCCTAGACCTAACCCTAACCCTAACTCTAACCCTAACCCTCTCATTAGACCTAACCCTAGCTCAAAACCTAACTCTTGGGCTGGGGATGTGGCTATAGTGGTAGCGCGCTCACCTGGCATTCATGTGGCCTGGGTTCATACCTCAGCACCACATACAAACAAAGATGTTGTGTCCACCGAAAACTAAAAAAATAAATATTAAAAATAATTCTCTCTCTCTCTCTCTCTCTCTCTCTCTCTCTCTCTCCCTCTCTCTCTCTCCCTCTCTCCCTCTATCTCTCTCTTTAAAAAAACCTAACCCTTATACTAAACATAACCCTAGCCCTATCGTAATTCCTAACCTTAACCCTAGCCCAAACTTTAGCTCTAACCATATCCATTAACCTAACCCTAATTAAAACCCTATCCCTAACACTAAACCTAATTCTAACCATAATCTTGAGCTTAAAAGTAAACCTAAACCTAACCCTCACACTAGCCCTGACCCTAGCTCAAACACTAACCGCTATCCTAGCCTAACCATAACCTTAAACTAACACTTACTCTAACCCTAAAACTTACCCTAAACAAAACCTTATCCCTATCCCTAAACCTAACCCTAATCCTAGACTTAATCCAAACCATAACCTAGCCCTAATCTTAACTCTAAAACTATCCATTACACTAAACATAACCCTAACCCTAATGGTAACCCTAACCCAATCACTGAAAACTAACCCATCCATTACCCTAAACCTTAACTAAAACCTAAAGTAAACCCTTCCATTACCTTAACTTTAAACCTAACCCCAATGCTAATTCGAGCCCTAACCCCTTAACCTTAATGGAAACCAAATGCTAACCCTGACCCTGACCGTGACACTAATAATAATTCTAGTTCTAAATCTGACCTTTAACCTAAACTTAACCCTTACACTAGAACTAGCCGTATCCTAACCCTAAACCTATCCTTAACCATAACCTAGACTTGATATTAGCCCTAGCCTGAGTCCTAGCCCTAACCCTATCAGAAAACCCACCCCTCATCCTAGCCCTAATCCTAGCTTTAATCTAAACTGAAACATAAACCTAGGCCTAATTCTAATTTTAATACTCACCATAGCACTAAACCTAGCTATAAACCCACCTATTACCCTAAACTTAACCCTAACCCCAGTGCTAACCATAATCCTAGCCCAAACCCTAGGCTTAACCCTAACACTAACCCTAGTCCTAATCCTAGCCCTAGTTTAGCCCTAACCCTAACCCTCACCCTAAGCCTACTCCCAAGAATAACTCTAATTCTCACCCTAGACGTATCCCTAGTTCTAACTTATTTCTTACCTTAACTCTATCCCTAGCCCTAACCCTAGCATGAGCCCAAACACTTGATCAACCCTACCTCTAAATCTAACCCTAACCCTTAGCCTAAACTTCACTCTAACACTAGCCCTAACCCTAATGCTATTCCAAAATCTAGCCTTAACCATTGCCCTAGCCCTAGCCCTAAAACAAAACTAAGCCATAGCCCTAACCGTAAACCTTAATCTAAACAAAAACCTAACCCTACACCTAGAAATAACTTTAGCCCTAATTAGAGTCTTAAAACTAACACTAAAACTAACCCTGACCCTGACCCCAAATATAACCCTTGCTCTAAACATCACCCTAACCCTTACCCTAAAACTGGCACTAATTGTAACACTAGTTCATACATTAGCCATAGCCCTAACCCTAGCCCTAACCAAACCCAAACCCTAGCCATTATTTGAGACTTAACCCTAGATTTAAACCTAACCCCAACCCAAAACCTAGCCCTAAACCTTACCCTAACCCTAGCCAGAATCCTAACCATAACCTTAGCCTTATCACTAGCTCTAACCCTATCCATTACCATAACCATAACCCTAATGGTAACCCTTGGCCTAACCCTATCCTTATCACTAATCCTAACTTTATTCATTAACCTAAACCTAACCTGTACCCTAAACCTAACCTTATCATTACCCTCATCCTAACCCTAACCTAGGGATAGAATTCCATTAGGGTTATTGTTAGGGTAATGTATAGGATTAGAACTACAGATAGGGCTAGGGTTATTGTTAAGTTAGTGCTATGGTTAGATTTAGGCCTAAGGTTAGAATTCAGTTAGGGTTATGTTTAGGGTAATAAATAAGATTAGAGCTAGGGTTAGGGCTAAGGTTATGGTTAGGATTAGGGCCATGGTTCGGGTTCGGTCAAGGTTTAGTTTTTGGGTTAAGTTTAGGTTAAGTGTTAGAGCTAGGGTTAGGCTTAGGAATAACGTTAAAGCTAGTGTTAGGCTTCAGATTAGGGCTAGGTTTTCTATTAGTTTTAGGGCTAGGGTAGGGTTAAGGCTAGTTATTTTGGGTTAGGTTAGGGATAAGGTAGGACTATGGCTATTGTAAAAACTAGAGTTAAGTTTAGGGCTAGTTTTAGAGTTAGCATTAGTTCTAGGTCTAGTGTTTAGATTAGGTTTAGGTTTAGGGAGATGATAAGAGATAGGGTTAGTGTTAGAGCTAGGGTTAGGCTAGCTCTAACCTGTAACCCTTACACTAGACCAATCCATAACCTAACCATGAAACTACCACTTACTATGAAACTAGACTTGATATTAGCCCTAATCTTAGCCCTAGCCCTAACGCATACCCTAACCCTAACCCTGATCAGTGTTACTGATCAGGGTTAGGGATAGGACTCGAATTAGGGGTAGGATTAAGGCTAGGTGTATGGTTAGGTTTTGTGTTAGGGTTAGTGTAATAATTAGGTATAGGGCTAATGTCAGTTGTAGCATTACCGTTAGGCTAGGGTTAGTAGGGCTATGGCTCAGTTTTGCTTTAGAGATAGGGCTAGTGTTAGGGCTAGATTTAGGATTAGCAATAGTGTTAGGGCTAGTCATAAGATGAGGTTTAGGCTTAGATTTATTGTTCGGATAGATCTAGGTTTAGGACTATGGCCTGCATTAGGATTAAGGTTAGGGCTAGTGTTAGGGTTATGGTAATGCATAGGGTTACAACTAGAAATAGGACTTAGGTGCTATTATTCTTTGTGCTAGGGTTAGAAGTAGGTTTAGGATTAGGGCTAAATTAGGGCTAGGATAAGTGCTAGGGTTAGTGTTAGGGTAAGGCTAGGGTTAGGGCTCGGTTATGCTTAGTGTTAGTGTTAGGGTTAGGGTTAGATTTAGGGAAAGGGATGAGGTTATTGCTAGGTTTAGATCTAGGGTTCGGGTTAGAATTTGATTTAGGGCTAGGGTTAGGGTTCAGGTTAGGATTAAGGCTAGTTTTAGTGCCAGGATGAGGGTATGTGTTAGGGCTAGGGCTAAGATTAGGGCTAATATCAAGTCTAGTTTGATAGTAAGTGGTAGTTTCATGGTTAGGTTATGGATAGGTCTAGTGTAAGGGTTACATTTAGGATAAGGATCAGGTTTAGAGCTAGGTGTTTTATTAGGGTCAGGGTCCAGGTATGGTTGGTATAGGTTAAGGTTTAGGGTTAAGGTTTGTATTAGCATTAAGATTTTGTGTAGGATTAGGGTAATGGATAGAGTTAGGTTTACAATTAAGGTGAGGTTTAGAGTAATGGATATGTTTATTTTTAGCAATAGGGTTATTGTTAGGCCTAGGGTTAGCATTTCGGTTAGGCTTTTCTTTAGAGTAATGGATAGAGTTAGAGCTAAGGTTAGGGCTAGGGTTAAGGTTAAGTTTAGGGTTAGGGTTAGGGTTAGGCCTAGGGTTAATATTAGGGTTAGGTTTAGGGTAAGTGTAGGCATTTGAGCTAGGGTTAGGTCTAGGGAGAGGGTTAGGGTTTGAGTCAGGTCTAGGGTTAGGTTCTGGTTTAGGGTTATCTTTAGGCTAAAAATTAGAGTTTGAGCTAGAGTTAGGACTAGGGAGAGCGTTATCATTGGGGTTAGGTCTAAGGTTACTGTTAGGGTTATGATTAGGACTAGGTTTTATGTGATATTTAGGGCTAACGTTAGGGGTTTGGGTAATGTAAGAGCAACATATATGGTTGTGGCTTGTTTTGGGGTACAAATAATGGATAAGTCTATTGTTAGGGTTAGGTTTTGGTTTAGGATAAGGTTTAGAGGTAGGGTTTCTATGAGATTAAGGGTCATTGTTGGGTTAGGGTTAGTTTTAGGGTTAGGGTCACAATTAGGACTAGCTTTGGGTCTAGTGATAGCTTTAGTCTTTACGTTACATTAAGGGTTATTGGTAGGGCTAGTGCTAGGCTTTTGTTTAGGTCTAGGGCTAGATTTATGACTCTATTTAGGATTAGGTTTCATCTAGTGCTAGTGTTATTGTTAGGTTTAGGTATAGGTTTACTGGTAGAGGTAGTGTTACAGTTCAGTTTAGGGTTAGGGTCAGGTTTAGTTCTAGGTTTAGTGTTAGGGTCAGAATAAGAGTCAGGGTTAGGGTTAGGGTTAGAGCTATAATGAGGGCTAGGTTTAGGACTAGTAATAGAGTTAGGGTTTTGAGTAGGCTGAGAATTATGATTAGGACTAGGTTAGCGTTAGGGTGAGGGTTTGGCTTAGGGTAAGGGATAGGTTTAGAGGTAGGGTTAGGGTTAGGGTTAGGATTAGGCTTAGTGTTAAGTTTAGGGTTTTTAAACCTAGAATTAGGGCTCAGAATAGGGCTAGGATTTGTGTTAGCATTAGGACTACTTCTAATGAAATAATAAAATTTCGATTTGGGCTAGTTCTAGGTTTAGCATTAGTTCAATGTTTAGAGTTAGGGTTAGTGGTAAGGTCTGAATCAGGGTCAGGGTTATTTCTAGGGTTAGTTTTAAGACTCAAATTAGGGCTTTGTTTAGGGATAGATGTAGTGTTAGGGTTTGGCTGAGCTTAAGTGTTAGGGTTAGGGTTATGGCTTGGTTTTGTTTTAGGGCTAGGATAGTGTTAGGGCTAGTTTTCCAATTATCCTTAGGATTAGGGCTAGTGTAAGAGTGAGCTTTACGGATAGAACCAGGATTAGGGCAAGGGTGAAGGTTAGGGCTAGGATTGGGGCTAGAGATAGGGATAGGGTTTGGGTTATGGTAAGGTATAGGTTTAGAACTAGGGATAGCACTAGGGCGAGAGAGTTAGTCTTAGTGCTACAGATAGTGTCAGGTTTATTGTTAGGGCTAAATTAGGGCTAGGATTAGCGCTATGGTTAGTGGTAGGATTAGGCCTAGGTTTAGGGCTAGGGTTAAGTTTAGCATTATGGTTAGGGTAACGTATGATGTTACAGCTACATTTAGGGCTAGGGCAAGGCATACAATTAGAGTTAGGGCTCATGTTAATGTTAGAGTTAGGATTAAGGCTAGGCTTAGGGATAGGATTAGGACTAGGAGTTTGATGGGGTTAGGGCTAGGATTAGGGATAGGGCTAACATCAGGTCTAGGGTTATGTTTAGGGATAGTTTTAGAGTGAGGATTATCACCAGGTCTATTGTAAGTGTTAGGTTGAGGGTTGGGGTCTGGTATACAGCTGGGGTATAATTAGGGTCAGAGTCAGTGTTAGGATACGGGTTAGGTTAAGGTTTAGGCTTAGGGCTCAAATTAGCATTAGGGTTAGTTTTAGCATTAGAATAATGGATATGGTTAGGCTTAGGGTTAAGGTTAGAATTAGAGTAATAGACATGTTTAGGTTTAGGGATAGAATTAGCTTTAGGATTAGGGATAGAATTTGGTTAGTGTTATTGGTACGGTAGTAAATTGGATTAGATCTACAGTTAAGGCTAGGGTTATGGTTAGGTTAGGGCTATGGTTAGGGTTAGGCCTAGGGTTAGAATTTGGTTAGGGTTATGGTTAGTGTAATGGATAGTATTAGAGCTAGGGATAGGGCTAGGATTATGGATAGGATTAGGGCGATGGTGTGGGTTATATTTCGGGTTAGAACAAGATATAGGTTTATGGTTAAGTTTAGTTTACATATTAGGGCTAGAGATAGGGTTAGGGCTAGGGTTAAATCTGGGGTTAGAGCTCTGATTAGGGCTAGGTTTGGGGTTAGGTTAAGGCTATGTAGGACTATGGCTAATGTTAGAACTAGGGTTATGATTAGGGCTAGTATTAAGTTTAGCATTATGTCTAAGTCTAGTTTTTACATTAGGTTTTTGTTTAGGGTGATGATTAGAGAGAGGGTTAGTGTTACCATCAGAGTCAGGATCAGTGTTACTGATCAGAGTTAGGGATAGACTCGATTATGGCTAGGGTTAAGGCAAGGTATAGGGTTAGAGTTTGTGTAAGGGTTAGGTTAAGAATTTGGGGTAGGGCTAATGGCATGTCTAGGATTATGATTTGGTTAGGGTTGGGGTTAGGGCTTTGGCTCAGTTTTGTTTTACTGCTAGGGCTAGGATTAGGGCTACTTTTAGGATTGGCAATAGTGTTAAGGCGAGTGATATGGTGAGGTTTAGGCTTAGATTTATTGTTATGATTAGATCTATGTTTAGGTCTATGGCTTGGTTTAGGGCTAAGTTTAGGGCTAGTGTTAGGGTTATGATAACGGACAGAGTTAGAACTAGAAGTAGGTCTGTGGTGAGATATACAGATAGACTTAGGGCTAGGATTAGGGTTAGGTTTAGGTTTAAGGCTAAATTAGGTCTAGATTTAGGGCTAGGGTGAGTGTAAGGGTTAGGCCAAGGGTTAGGGCTAGGGTTAGGGTTATTGTTAGATTAAGGGTTAGGGTTAGGTTTAGGGGAAGGGATGAAGTTATAATTAGGTTTAGGGTTAGGGCAAGGGTTAGAATTAGGGTTAGGGCTAGGGTTAATATTAAGGTTATGTTTAGGGTTAGGATGAGGATTTGTGTTATGGATAGGGCTAGAATTAGGATTAGGGCTAATGTCAGTTCTAGATTTATGGATAGTGTTAGTTTTAGACTTAATTTATTGCTAGGTCTAGTGTAAGGGTTAGGTTTAGGGTAAGGGTCAGGTTTCAAGCTAGGCGTATTATTAGGATCAGGTTCCAGGTAGAGTTTGGTTTAGGTTAAGGTTTAGGGTTAAGGATTGATTTAGCATTAGGGTTAGGGTTAGTGTTAGGATAACGGATAGGGTTAGATTCATGGTTCAGGTTAGATTTAGAATAATGGATAGGGTTAGTGTTAGTGATAGGGTTAGCGTTGGTACTAGGGTTATCTTTAGGGTAATGGATAGGGTTAGAGCTTAGGTAAGGGTTATGGATAAGATTAAGATTAGGGCTAGAGTTAGGGTTAGGCCTAGGATTGGTGTCAGGGATATTTTCAGGGTTATGTTTAGGGTAAGGGTTAGAATTTGAGGTACGATTAGGGCTAGGGTGAGGGTAGGGTTAGGTTTAGGTCTAGGGTTATGCTTAGGGTTACAATTAGGGCTAGTTTTAGGGCTAGGATAAGGCCTAGGTTTTGTGTGAGGTTTAGGGCTAGCTTTAGGGCTATGGGAAATATAAGAGCTAGAGAAATGGTTATGGCAAGTTTTAGGGTCAGGGTTATGGATATGTCTAGTGTGAGGGTTAGGATTTTGGTTAAGATAAGTTTTAGAGCTAGGGTTTGTGTTTGGTTAAGGGTCATTGTTTGGGATAGGGTTAGGTTTTAGGGTGACTGCCAGAATTAAGACTAGTGTTGGGTTTAGGGATAGGGTTGGTCTTTACGTTAGGTTTACGGTTAATTTTAGGGCTACTCCTAGGTTTTTGTTTAGGGTTAGGGCTAGATTTATGACTATATTTAGGATTAGGTTTGGTTTAGTGCTAGTGTTACTGTTAGGTTTAGGTATAGGTTTACCAGTAGGGGTAGTGTTAGGGTTCAGTTTAGTGTTAGTGTCAGGTTAAGACATAGGGTTAGTGTTAGGGTCAGAATAAGGGTCAGGGTTATGATTAGGGTTAGAGGAACAATGAGGGCTAGGATAGGCCTAGTAATAGAGTTAGGGTTTGGGGTAGTCTTAGGATTAAGATTAGAGTAGCATTAGGGTGAGGGTTTGACTTAGGGAAGGTGATAGGGTTTGAGATAGGGTTAGGGTTAGTGTTACAGTTAGATTTAGGGCTAGGGTTTGGTTTAGGGTTTGGGTTAGTGTTAGGGTAATGGTTAGGGTTAGGGTGAGGTTTAGGGTTAGTGTTAGGGTTAGGGATAGGTTAGGGTTAGTGTTAGGGTTAGAGTTATTGTTAGGGTTAGTGTTAGGGATAGGGTTAGTGTTAGGGTTAGGCTTATGTTCAGGGTTAGGTTTAGGGGTATGGTTAGTGTTAGTGTTTGTGTTAGGTTTAGGGTTTGGGTTAGAGTTAGGTTAGGGTTTATGTTGGGTTTAGTGTTAGGGTTAGGGTTAGGGTTAGTGTTCGAGTTAGATTTAGTAATAAGTTTAGTATTAATGTTAGAATTAGAATTAGGTTTAGTTTTAGGTTTAGGGCTATGTTTACACTTAGGATTAGTCTTAAGGTTAGGGTTAGAGTTAGAGTTAAATTTAGGGATAGTGTTAGGTTTAGGATTAGGGTTATGGTAAATTTTAGGGTTAGGTTTAAGGTTAGGTTTAGTGTTAGGTATAGTGTTAGGGATAGGGTTAGGGTTAAAGTCACTGTTAGGGTCACGATTATGGTTATGGTAAGGATTAGTGTTAGGGTTAGTGTCAAGGTTAGGGATAGGGTTAGGGTTAGTGTTGGGGTAGTGTTAGGGTTAGGGTTATGGTATGGTTAAGGTTAGACATAGGGTTGGTGTTAGCGGTAGGGTTAAGTTTAAGGTTAGTGTTAGGTTTAGTGTTAGGGTTAGGGTTATGGTTATGGTTAGTGTTAGGGTAAGGGTTAGGGTAAGTGTTACAGTTAGGGTTAGGGTTTGGGTTATGTTTAGTATTAGTGTTAGGGTTAGAGTTAGGGTTAGGGTTAGATTTAGTGTTAGGGTTGGGGTTAGGGTTAGGTTTAGTGTTAGGGTTAGGGTGAGTATTAGAACTAGGGTTAGTGTTATATTTTAAGGTTAGAGTGAGAGTTATGGTTAGGGTAAGGGTTATTCTGAGGATTAGGGTTAGGGTTAGGGTTAGTATTAAGTTTAGGGTTAGGGTTATGTTTATGGTTAGGCTTAGTGATAAATTTATGGTTAGAGATAGGGTTAGTGTTAGAATTAAGGTTACATTTAGGGTTAGTGTTTGGTTTATGGTTAGGGTTTGTTTAGGTGTAGTGTTAGGCTTAGGGGAAATGTTAGGATTAGGATTAGTGTTAAAATTAGGGTTACAGTTAGTATTAGCATTAGGTTTAAGGTTAGAGTTAGAATTAAAGTTAGGTTAGTGTTATGGTTAGGGTTAGGGTTGTGTTAGGTTTAAAGTAAGGGTTAGGTTTAGGGTTAGGGTAACTATTATAGTTAGGGTTAGGATTAGGGTTAGGGTTCGGGTTAGCATTAGGGTTAAGGTTGGGGTTAGGGTTAGTTTTAGGGTTAGGGTTATGGTTAGAGTTACTGTTAGGGTTAAAATTAGTGCTAAGTTTAGGGTTAATGCTATGATTAGCTTTAGAATTATGGTTAGGGTAAGGGTTAGTGTCAGCATTATGGTTAGGGTTAGGGTTATTGTTCGTGTTAGGGTTAGGCAAAGGAATAGTGTTTGGTATAGGTTTAGAGTTAGGGTTAGGTATAGGGTTAGCATTAGGGTTAATGTTAGGGTTAGGGTTAGTGTTAGGGTTAGTGTTAGAGTCTGTGTTATGGTTAGGGTTTTTGCTAAAATTAGGGTTAGTGTTAGATTTAGGGTTAGGGTTAGTGATAGTGTTTGGGTTAGGTTTATAGTTAGGTTTAGGGTTAGTGTTAGGGATAGGGTTTGTGTTAGTTTTAGGGTTATGCTTAGAAATTGAATTAGAGACAGGGTTAGGTTTAGGGTTAGGTAAGGGCTTGTGTTTTGGTTAGAATTAGAGTTACGGTTAGGATTAGGGATATGGTTAGGTTTAGAGTTAAGTTTAGGATTAGTGTTCGCGCTAGTTTTAGGATTAGGGTAAGGTTTAGGGTTAGGTTTAGTGTTATTGTTAGGATTAGGGTTAGGTTTATAATTAGGGTTGGGTTTAGGGTTAGGGTTAGGATTTGGTTTAGGATTAGGTTTAATATTAGGGTTTGTGTTAGAGTTTTTCTTAGGGTTAGCATTTGGGTTAGGGTTAGGGTTACAGTTAAGATTAGGGTTACGGTTAGGGTCCAGGTTAATGTTAGGTTAAGGTTTAGGATTAGGGTTAGGGTTAGGGTGAGAGTTCCTGTTAGGGTTAGGGTTACAGTTAGTGTTAGGATTAGGGTTAGTGTTAGGTTTTTTGGGGGGTTTTTTGTTAGGATTTTGGTTAAGATTAAGGTTAGGATTACGGTTACGGTTATGATTAGGGTTAAATTTATTGTTACTCTTAGAATTAGGTTAGGGTTACGGTTAGGGTTAGGATAAGGGTTAGGGTTAGTGTTAGGATTAGGGTTAGGGTTAGGGTTTGGCTTAGGATTAGGGTTAATATTAGGGTTAGGGTTAGAGTTTGTGTTAGGATTAGTTTTTGCGTTAGGGTTAGGGTTACAGTTAAGATTAGGGTTATGGTTAGGTTCAGGGTTAGTGTTAGGTTCAGGGTTAGGGTTAGGGTTAATGTGAGAGATCCTGTTAGGGTTAGGGTTATGGTTAGTGTTAGGGTTAGGGTTAGCATTGGATTAGTGTTAGGGTTTTTTTAGGGTTTGTGTTAGGGTTATGGTTAGGATTAAGGTTAGGATTAGGATTACGGATATGTTTAGGGTTAAGGTTATGGTTAGGGTTATAATTAGGTTAGGGTTAGGGTTAGGTTAGTGTTAGCATTGGGTTTAGGGTTCGTGTTAGAATTATGGATAGGGTTAGGGTTAGGGTTACTGTTAGTGTTTGGATTAGCTTTGTAATTAGGTGTAGTCTTAATGTTAGGGTTAGGTTAGTGTTAGGATTTGAGTTAGGGTTCATGTTAGGGTTATGTTTAGCTTTTGTGTTAGGTTTAAGTTTAGGATTACGTTTAAGGTTAATGCTAGAGTTAAAACTAGGGTTAGGGTTTGGTAAGTGTTAGGTTTAGAGTTAAGATTAGGGTTATGGTTAGGGTTAGGTTTAGTGTTAGGTTTAGGGTTATCATTAGGGTTAGTGTTAGGGTTATGGTTAGTGTTTGTGTTAGAGATAGAATTAGGTTTAAGTTTCAGTTTAAGGTTAGTGTTAGTTTTAGAGTTAGGGTTACGGTTAGAGTTAGCATTAGGTTTAGGTTTAGTGTTAATGTTAGAGTTAGGTTTGTGTTAGGATTAGGGTAAGACTTAAGGTTAGGATTACGGTTAAGACTATGTTTAGATTTAGGGTTTGTGTTAGGGTTAAGGTTGGTGTTAGTGTTAGGGTTAGTGTTAGGGTTACAGTTAGGGTTAGGGTTAATGTTAGTGTTATGGTTATGGTTAGGGTTAGGTTTAGGGTTAGTGTTAAGGTTAGGTTTAGGGTTAGTGTTAGGTTTAGGGTTAGAGATAGGGATAGGTAAGGGTTAGGGTTAGGATTAGGTTAGAAATAGGGTTGTGATTTGGGTTAGGGTTTGGGTTAGGTTTAGGGTTAGCATTTGGTTAGATTTAGTGTTAGTTTTGGGTTTGTGTTAGAGTTACTGTTAGGGTTAGGGTTCGTGTTAGGGTTAGAGCTAGGTACAGTGTTAGGGTTAGGTGTAAATTTTTGGTTAAGTTTATGGTTAATGTTACTGTTAGTGTTAGGGTTAGGGTTAGGATTAGTGTTTCACTTAGGGTTAGAGATAAGTTTAGGGTTTGTGTTAGGGTTAGGGTTAGATTTAGTTTTAGATTTAGGGTTAGGTTTAGGGTGAGGTTTATCGTTAGTGTTTGTGTTAGGGTAAGGGTTAGTTTTAGGTTTAGTATTAGGGTTAGGGTTACAGTTAAGGTTAGGGTTAGGGTTGCAGTTTGCTTTAGTGTTAATGTTAATGTTAGGGTTATGGTTAGTGCTAGGATTAGGGTTAGGGTTTGTGTTAGGGTTAGGTTTATGTTTACAGGTAAGATTAGGGTTAGGTTTTGGGATGTGGTTAGTATTAGTATTAGTTTTAGGGTTAGGATTAGGCTTTGTGATAGGGTTAGGTTTACAGTTAGGGTTAATGTTAGTGTTAGGGTTAAGTTTAGTGTTACGGTTAGTGTTAGGGTTAGGGTTAGGTTTAGTTTTATTATTAGCATCAGGGTAATGGTTAGGGTTAATATTAGGGTTAGGGTTAGGTTTAGAATTAGGTTCATGTTAGGGTTAAGATTCATTGTAGGGTTAGGGTTAGTGTTAGTGTTAGGGTTATTTGTATGGTTAGGTTAGTGTTATGTTTAGGGTAAGGGTTAGGTTTATTGTCAGTGTTTTGGTTAGGGTTAGGTATAGGGTTAATGTTAGGTTTAGGGTTAGAGTTAGGGTTAGACTTAGTGTTAGGGTTAGGGTTCATGTTAGGCTTAGTGTTAGAGTTAGGGTTAGTGTTTGTGTTAGTGTTACGTTTATGGTTAGGGATACGGTTAGAAATAGTGTTAGGGTTAGGGATAAGTTTAGGGTTAGTGTTAAGTTTAGGATTAGGTTTAGTGTTAATTTTACAGTTAGGGTTTGGCTTAGGGTTTGGGTTAGTGTTAGGTTTAGGGTTAGGGTTAGGGTTAGTGTTAGGGTAAGGGTTATTGTTAGTGTTAGGGTTAGTGTTAGATGTAAGATTAGGTTTAGGTTTAGTGTTACATTTAGGGTTACAATTAGGGTTAGGGTTAATGTTAGGTTCAGATTTAGGGTTTGTGTAAGTGTTAGGGTTACAGTTAGTTTTGGGGTAAGGGTTAGGGTTAGGGTTAGTGTTAGGGTTCGTGTTAGCATTAGGGTAAAGGTTAGTGTTAGGTTTAGAGTTAGGTTTAAGTTTACATTTAGTGTTAGTGTTTTGATTAGAGTTTGGGATATTGTTAGGGTTAGATATAGGCTTATGGTTAGGTTTACATTTAGGCCTAGGGTTAGTGTTAGGGCTAGTGTTACGGAGAGGTCTAATGGTAGAGTTAGATTTTGTGTTATTGTTAGGGTTAGGATTAGGGTTATTGCTCGGGTTAGGTTTAGGGTCAGTTTTAGGGTTAGGGTTAGGGTTAGTTTTAGGATTAATGTTAGGGTGACGAATATGGTTTATGTTAGGGCAAGGGTTAGGGTTAGGTTTTGTTTTAGGTTTAGGGAAAGGGTAAGGGTTACGGTTATGTTTAGTATTAGGGTTAGAGTGAGGTTTAGGTTTAGGTTTAGGCTTAGTTTTAGGGTTATGGGTAGGTTAGGGTTAATGTCAGGTTTAGGATTAGGGTTAGCTTTAGGTTTAGTGTTAGGTTTAGGGTTAGAATTAGGGTTAGGGTTAGAGTTAGGGTTAGGGTTAGTGATAGGTTTGGGGTTGGGGTGTTAGTATTAAAACTAGGGTTAGTTTTAGCATTAGGGTTAGTGTTAGGGTTAGGGTTAGTGTTTGTGTTAGGGTTATGATTTGGGTTAGGTTTAGATTTACATTAGGCTTAGGGTTACGGTTAGTATTATGTTTAGAGCTACAGTTATGGTTAGGTTTAAGGTATGTGTTAGGGTTAGGCTTCATGTTAACTTAGGTTTAGGGTTAGGGTTTGTTTTAGAGTGAGGGATAGGGTTAGGGTTTGTTAGGTTTGGCTTACGGTTAGTGTTAGGTTTAGGTTTAAGTTTAGGTTTAGTTGTAGGGTTAGGGTAGGATTAGGATTAGTGTTAAGGTTAAAATTAGGGTTCGTGTTAGGGTAAGGTTTAGGATTAATTCTAGGATTAGGCTTAGTGTTAGTGTTAGATTTATTTTTACGGTTAAGATTAGGAACAGTGTTAGGGTTAGAGATAGGTTTAAGGTTAGTGTTTGGATTCGGGCTAAAGTTAGGGTTTCTATGAAGATTGGGGTTAGGGTTAGGATTAGATTTAAGGTTAGTATTACGGTTAGAATTAGTGTTAGGTTTAGGGATAGTGTTAGGTTTAAGTTTAGAGTTAGGGTTAGTTTTAGGGTTATTGTTAGGTTTAGGGTTAGTGTTAGGGTTAGTGTTAAGGTTAGTGTTAGGTTTATGGTTAATTTTAGGCTTAGTGTTAGTAATAGGGTTATGGTTAGGGTTATTGGTAGGGTTAGGATTAGGATTGGGGTTAGGGTTAGGGTTTGGATTAGGTTTAGGGTTGTTTTAGACTTAGGTTTAGGGTTACGATTAGTGTTAATATTATTGTTAGGTTCAGAGTTATGTTTTGTATTAGGGTAAGGGTTAGGTTTAAGGTTTGTCTTAGGGTTAGTGATAGGGTTAGTGTTAGTGTTATGGTTATTATTAGAGTTAAAATGAGGCTTAGAATTAGGTTTCAGTTTAGTTTTAGTGATATGGGTAGAATAGGGTTAGTGTTAGGGTTATGGTTAGGGTTAGGGTGAGGGTTAGTGTTAGCTTTTGGTTCAAATTAAGGTTTAGGGTTAGGGTTACGGTAGTGTTAGTGTTAGGGTTATGGTTATAGTTAGGTTTAGGGTTAGTGTTAGAATTAGTGTTAGGGTTAGGGTTAGGATAAGTGTTAGTGTTTGTGTTAGTGTTAGCGTTAGTAGTGTAGGTTTAGGAATACACTTAGGATTAGGTTTAAGTTTATGGTTAGGGTTAGGGTTAGTGTTACGTATAGGGTTAGGGTTTGTATTATAGTTAGGGTTAGGGTTAATGTTAGGGTTACTGTTATGGTTAGGATTCGGGTTAGGGTTAGGGTTAGTTTTCATGTTAGAATTTGTGTTAGGGTTAGTGTAAGGTTTAGTGTTAGGGTTAAGGTTATGGTTAGGATTAGTGTTAGGGTTAGGGTTAGGGGTAAGGTTACTGTTAGTGTAATAGTTATGATTAGGTATAGGGTTAGTTTAGGTTTAAATTTAGGTTTAGTGTTAGTGTTAGGGTAAGGGTTAGGGTTAGGGTTATGTTTAGGGTTAGTGTTAGGGTTAGTGTTATTTTTAGTGTTAAGATTAGGGTTTGGGTTTGTGTTAGGGTTAGAGTTAGGTTTAGGTTTTGTGTTAGGGCTATGGTTAGGGTTGGGGTTATAATTACAGATAGGATTCGGGTTAAATTTAGGGTTATAATTAGGGTTAGGATGATGTTTAGATTTGGGGTTAGTGTTAGTATTTGGTTTCGGGTTAGGGTTACATTTAAAGTTAGTGTTAGTGTTAGGGTTAGTGTTAGGCTTAGGGTTAATGTAAGGGTTAGGTTTTGGCTTAAGGTTAGATTTAGGGTTATTTTTAGTTCTAGGATTAATGTTAGTGTTATGGTTTGAGTAAGGGTTAGTGTTAGAGTAAGTGATAATATTATAGTTAGGTTTAGTATTAGGGTTAGTGTTAGTGTTAGAGTTAGGGTTAGTCTTAGTGTAGGTTTAGGGTTAATGTTATGGTTAGGGTTAGGGTTAGGGATAGGGTTAGTGTTAGGTTTAGGGTTATGTTTCATCTTAAGTTTAGAGATATTGTTAGGGCTAGGGTGAGGATTAAGTTTACAATTATTTTTATTGTTAGGTTTAGTGTAAGATTAAGGGTTAGGGATCTTCTTAGGATAGGAATAGGTTGAGGGTTATTGTTAGTTTTATGTTTATGTTTAGGCTTAAGATTAGTGTTAGTGTTAGGATTATGGTTAAGTTTAATGTTAGGGTAAGGTTTAGGGACATGGTTAGGGTTAGGATTAATTTCATTTTAGGGTTAGGTTTAGAATTTGAGTTAGGATTAGGGTTAGGGTAGGGGTTAGTGTTAGGTTTATGGTTAGGATTAGGTTAGGGTTAGGGTTAGTGTTAGTGTAAAATTTTGTGTTAGATTTATGGTTACAGTTAATGTTAGGGTTAGGGCTAGGGTTAGTTTTAGGATTAGGGTTATGTTTAAGTTTAGGGTTAGTGTTAGGTTTAAGGCAAGGGATAGTATTAGGGTAAGGATTAGTGTTAAGATTAGAATTAGGGTTCATATTAGGTTTAGGGTTAGAATGAGTGTTAGGGTTAGTGTTAGGGTTAGTGGTAGGGTTAGGGTTAGTGATAGGGTTAGGTTTTGGTTTATGGTTAGTTTTAAATTTAGGGTTAGGTTTAGAGTTAGGGTTAGTGTTAGGTTTAGTGTTAGGGTTAGTGATAGGGTTTGCGTTAGGTTTAGTGGTAGGGTTAGGTTTAGGGTTACCGATAGGTTTAGTGTTGAATTTAGGGTTACGTTTTGAGTTAGGTTTAGTGTTAGGTTTACGGTTACAGTTAGGGTTAGGGTTAGGATTATGGTTAGGGTTTATGTTAGATTTAGGTTTAGGGTTATGGTTAGGTTTAAGGTTAGTGTTAGGTTTAGTTTTACATGTAGGTTTAGGGTTAAGATTAGTGTTCATGTTGGGTTTACGGTTTTCGTAAGGGTTGTGTTTAGAATTAGGGTTAAGGTTAGGTTTAGTGTTAGGGTCAGTTTTAGGGTTAGGATTAGGTTTAGGGTTAGGGTTAGTGTTTGTGTTAGTGTTTGAGTTATGGTTAGTGTAAGGTTAAGTGTTAGGGTTAAGGTTAGTGTTAGGGTTAGGTTTAGATTTAGTGTTAGGTTTATGTTTATAGTTAGGGTTTGTGTTAGGGTTAGGGTTATAGTTAAATTTAAGGTACTGATTATGGTTAGGTTTAGGGTTAAGGTTAGGGTTAGTGTTTGTGTTAGTGTTTGAGTTATGGTTAGTGTAAGGTTAAGTGTTAGGGTTAAGGTTAGTGTTAGGGTTAGGGTTAGTGTTAAGGTTAGTGTTAGGGGTATGATTAGTGTTAGTGTTACGTTTAGGGTTAGGTTTAGGTTTAGGGTTAGTTTAGCATTAGGGTTAGTGGTAGTGTGAGGGTAAGAGTTAAGCTTAGGGTTATGTTTAGGGTTAGTGTTAGGGTTAGGTTTAGGAGTATGGTTAGGTTTAGAGTTATGGTTAGGGTTAGTGTTAGGGTTTGTTTTAAAGTCATTATTAGAGTTTTAGTTAGGGTTAGTGTTAGTGTTAGGGTTAGTGTTATGATTTGTGTTAGGGTTACAGTTAGATTAGGTTTTTTGTTAGGGTGTGGTTAGGGTTAGGGTTAGAATTACAGTTAGGATTCTGGTTAAATTTAGGGTTAGGTTTAGGGTTAGGATTATGGTTAGGTTTAGGGTTAGTTTTAGGTTTTGGGTTAGGTTTACGTTTAGGGTTAGTTTTAGTGTTAGGGTTAATGTTAGGTTTAGAGTTTCAGTTAATGTTAGGTTTAGGGTTAGTGTTACTGTTAGCATTAGGGTTTGTGTAAGGGTTTGAGTTAGGGTTAGTGCTAGGGTTAGGGTTAATGTTATAGTTATGTTGAGTGTTATGGTTAGTGTTAGGGTTAGGTTTAGAGTTAGTTTTAGGGTTAGGTGTAGGGTTAATGTTATGGTTAGAGTTAGTGTTTTAGGGTTAGTGTTAGGTTTAGTGTTATGATTTGCCTAAGGGTTAGGTTTAGTGTTAGGGCCAGGGTTAAATTTAAGGTTAGAATAAGTTTTAGTGTTAGGGTTATGGTAAGATTTAGGATTAGGGATCATGTTAAGTTTTCAAATAGGTTGAAGGTTAATGTTAGGATTACGGTTAGGGTTAGGGTTAAGTTTAGTTTTAGGGTTAGGTTTATGGTTAGGTTAGTGTTAGGGTAAGGTTTAGGGATAGGTTTAGGGTTAGGGTTTGTTTCATTTCAGGTTTAGGTTTAGAATTTGAGTTAGGATTAGGGTTAGGGTTCATGTTAGGGTTACGTTATGGTTAGGATTAGGATAGCGTTAGGTTTAGTGTTAGTGTAAAATTGTGCATTAAACTTAGGGTTAGGGTTAATGTTAGTGTAAGGGTTAGTATTAAGGTAAGGGTTAGTTTTAGGGTTAGGTTCAGAGTTCAGTTTAGGGTTAGTGTTAGGGTTAGAATTAGGGTTCATATTAGGTTTAGGGTTATGGTGAGTGTTAGGATTAGGTTTAGTGTTAGGGTGAGGGTTATAGTGTGCTAGGTTTTGTGTTTGTGTTATGGTTATGGTTATGGTTAGTGTTAAGGTTAGTTATAGGGTTTGGTTTAGGGTTAGGGTTAGTGTTAGGGTAAGGTTAAGCATTATTTATAGTGTTAGAATTGGGGATAGGCTTAGAGTTAGTGTTAGGGTTAGAGATAGGTTTATGGTTAGTGTTAATGTTATAGTTATGGTTAGTGTTACGGTTAGTGATAGGGTTAGGTTTAGGGTTAAGATTAGTTTTAGGGTAAGGTTAAGCGTTAATCATAGTGTTAGGGTTAGGGATAGGTTTACAGTTAGTGTTAGGGTTAGTGTTAGGTTTAGGGTTGGTGTTATGGTTATGGTTATGGTTAGGGTTAAGGTTAGTGAGAGGGTAGGTTTAGGATTAAGGTTATTGTTAGTGTAAGGTTTAAAGTTAGGGTTAGGTTTAGTGTTAGTGTAAGGTTTAGGGTTTGAGTTAGGATTAGGGTTATGTTTATTGTTAGGGTTAGGGTTACAGTTAGGATAAAGTTAGGGTTAGATTAATGTTAGTGTTAAATTTTGTGGTAGGGTTAGTGTTAGGATTATGTTTAAGGTTAGGGTTAGTGTTACAATTAAGGATAGGGTTAGTTTTAGGGTTAGGTTAAGGGTTAAGTTTAGGGTTAGTGTTAGGTTTAAGGTAAGGGTTAGGATTAGGGTTAGGGTTAGTGCTAGGTTTAGAATTAGGGTTTGTGTTAGGATTCCCATTAGGTTGAGTGTTAGTATTGTGGTTAGGTTTAGTGTTAGGTTTGTGTTAGTGTTTGTTTTAATGTTAGGGTTAGGGTTAATTATAGTGTTAGGGTTTGCGATAGGTTTAGAATTATAGTTAGGGTTAGCATTAGGGTTAGTCTTATGGTTAGGTTTAGGGTTAGGGTTAGAGTTATTGTTAGGTTTTTGGGTTAGGTTCATCTTAGGGTTAGAGTTAGGGTTAGTGTAAGGGCTAGGGTTAGGGTTAAGGTTAGATTTAGTGTTAGGTTACAGTTACTGTAAGGGTTAGGTTTAGGGATCATGTTAGGTTTAAGAATAGGTATGGGTTAGTGTTAGGGTTAGGGTTATGGTTAGGGTTAAAGTTAAGGTTAGTGTTAGGGTAAGGGTTAGACTTAGGGTAAGGTTAGTTTTGGAATTAGGTTTAGAATTTGAGTTAGGATTAGGGTTAGGTTTAGTGTGTTAGGGTTATGGTTAGGATTACTTTAGGGTTAGGGACAGTGTTGAATTTTTTGTTAGATTTAGGGTTAGGGTTAATGCTAGGTTTAGAGTTAGGGTTAGAGTTAGTTTTAGTGTTAGGGTTAGGGTTATGTTTAGTGTTATAGTTACGGTTATTTTAAAGGTTAGTGTTAGGGTTAGATTACGTTTTAGGGTTAGAATTAGGGTTCATGTTAAGGTTAGGGTTAGGGTGAGTGTTGGGGTTAAGGTTAGGTTTAGGGTGAGGATTAGGGTTAGGGTTAGGTTTAGTGTTAGTGATTGTTTTAAGGTTAGGGTTAAGATTAATTATAGTGTTAGGGTTAGGTATGGTATAGGTTTAGAGTTAGTATTACAGTTATACTTAGGTTTAGGGTTAGTGTTATGTTTAGAGTTAGGGTTAGGATTAAGGTTAGTGATAAAGATAAGTTTAGGTTTAAGGTTAGTGTAAGAGTAAGGGTTAGGTTTAGGGTTAGGGGTAGTATTAGGGTTAGGTTTAGGGTTTGAGTTAGGATTAGGGTTAGATTTATTGTTAGTGTTTGTTTTACAGTTAGGATTAGGTTAGGGTAAGTGTTAATGTTAGTGTTAAATTTTGTGTTAGGGTTAGTGTTATGGTTAGTGTTAGGATTAGGTTTAGGATTAGGGTTAGTGTTAGAATTAGGGTTAGTTTTAGGTTTAGGGTTAGTTTTTGTGTTAGGGTTAGGGTTACGTTTAGGGTTACTGTTAGGTTGAAGGTAAGGGTTAGGATTAGGGTTAGGGTTAGTGTCAATGTTAAAATTAGGGTTTGTGTTAGGGTTTGGCTTAGGGTGTGTGTTAGTGTTAGGATTAGGTTTAGGGTTAGGTTTGTGTTAGGGTTAGGGTTAGGGTTAAATTTAGTGTTAGTGTTAGGGATAGGTTTATTGTTAGTGTTAGTGTTATTGTTAGTGTTAGGGTTAGGGTTAGGTTTATTATTAGGTTTAGTGTTAGGTTTATGTTTAGGGTTAGTGTTAGGGTAAGGGTTATGTTTAGGGTTAGTGGTAGGGTTAGTGTTATGGTTAGTGTTAGGGTTAAGGTTAGTTTTAGTTTAGGTTAAAGATAGGATTAGGGTTAGTATTTGGTTTAGTGTTAGGGTTATGGTTAGGGTTTGTGTTATGTTTCAGTTTAGGGTTAAGGTTTGTGTTACGGTTAAAGTTAGGGTTGGTGTTATGGTTACAGATAAGATTAGGGTTATATTTAGGTTTAGAAATAGGGTTAGGATTAGTGTTAGGATTATGATTAGGTTTAGAGTTAATGTTAGGGTTAGGGTTTGAGTTAGTGTTAGGGTTAGGGTTACTGTTAGGGTTAGGGTTAATGTTAGGTTTGGGTTTATGTTTAGGGTTAGATTTAGTGATAGGATTAGGTTTGGGGTTAGGTTTATTATTAGCTTTAGGGTTAGGGTTAGTGTTACATTTAGTGTTAGTATTAGGGTTAGGGTTATGGTTAGTGTTAATGTTAGGATTAGGGTTAGGTTTAGAGTTGGGTTATGGTTAGGGTTAGTGTTAGGGTTAGGGTTAGGGTTAATTTTAGTTTTAGGTTAAGTGTTAGGTTAAGTTTAAGGATAATGTTATGGTAACATTAAGGGTTAGTGTTAGGTTTAGAATTAGTGTCCTTATTAGGGGTAGGGTTTGCGGTGAGTCTTAGGGTAAGGGTTAGGTTTTAGGTGAGGGATAGATTTAGGATTAAGTTTAGTGTTAGTGTTTGTGTTAGGGTTAGGGTTAGGTTTTATTATAGTGTTAGTATTAGGAATAGGTTTAGTGTTAGGGTTAGGGTTAGGTTTAGGTTTAGTGTTATGATTAGTGTTCAGGGTAGGGTTAGGTTTAGGCTTAAGGTTAGTGTTAGGTTAAGTGTTAGGGTTAGGATTATTGTTAGGTTTAGGGTTTGTGTTAGGGTTAGATTTAGAGTTTGAGTTAGGATTAGGGTTATGGTTATTGTTAGTGTTAGTGTTATAGTTAGGACTAGGATAGGGTTAGGGTTTTTTAAATCTTTTTTATTGGTTGTTCAAAACATTACAAAGCTCTTGACATATCATATTTCATACATTAGATTCAAGTTGGTTATGAACTCCAAATTATACCCCAAATACAGATTGCAGAATCACATCGGTTACACATCCACATTTTTACATAATGCCCTATTAGTAACTGTTGTATTCTGCTACCTTTCCTATCCTCTATTATCACACCTCCCCTCCCCTCCCCTCCCATCTTCTCTCTCTACCCCATCTACTGTATTTCCTTTCTCTCCTTCTTTATTTTCCCATTCCCCTCACAACCTCTTATATGTAATTTTGTATAACAATGAGGGTCTCCCTCCATTACCATGCAATTTCCCTTTTCTCTCCCTTTCCCTCCCACCTCTTGTATGTGTTTAGTGTTAATCTTTTCTTCCTGCTCTTCCTCCCTGCTCTGTTCTTAGTTGCTCTCATTATATCAAAGAAGACATTTGGTATTTGTTTTTTAGGGATTGGCTAGCTTCACTAAGGATAATCTGCTCTAGTGCCATCCATTTCCCTGCAAATACCATGATTTTGTCATTTTTTAGTGCTGCGTAATACTCCATTGTGTATAGATGCCACATTGTTTTTATCCATTCATCTCTTGAAGGCCATCTGGGTTGGTTCCACAGTCTAACAATTGTGAATTGTAATGTTAGTGTTAAATTTTGTATTAGGGTTAGTGTTATAATTAGGTTTAGGATTAGGATCTATGTTAGAATTAGCTTTAGAATTAGGGGTAGGGTTAGTTTTAGTGTTAGGGTTAGAGTTAAGTTTAGGGTTAGTGTTAGGTTTAAGGTAATAGTTAGTATTAGGGTAGGTTTAGTATTTGAGTTAGGGTTAGTATTTTGGTTAGTCTTAGTGTTAGGGTTACGGTTAGAATGAGTGTTAGTGTTAGGGTTATAGTTAGGGTTAGGTTTGTGTTAGTGCTTTTGTTAGGGTTAGTATTATGTTTAATTATATGTTAGGGTTAGGGATAGTTTTAGACTTAGTGTTAGGGTTAGGGTTACTGTTATGGTTAGGGTTTGGGTTTGGTTTATGGTTAGGGTTAGTAACAGGGTTAGGAATAGTGTTAGTGATAGGATGTTAGGTTTAGAGTTAGGTTTAGAGTTAGTGTTAGGGTTAGTGATAGGGTTAGTTATACAGTTAGGGTTAGAGTTAGTTTTATGTTTAGTGTTAGTTTTAGTGTAAGGATTAGTTGTTAGGGTTTTGTTAGGGTTAATTTTAGGGTAGGCTTTTGTTAGGGTTAGGGTTAGGGTTAGTGTAAGGGTAACAAATAGGATTAGGGTCATATTTAGGGTTAGAATTAGGGTTAGGTTTAGTGACAGGATTATGGTAAGGTTTAGAGTTAGAGTTAGTGTTAGTGTTATGGTTAGGTGTAGGGTTAGGGTTAGTGTTAGTGTTAGGGTTATTGTTAGAATTAGGGTTAGGTTTAGGGTTAGTGTTACAGTTAGTGTTAGTATTAGCATAAGAATTAGGGTTAGTGTTAGAGTTGGGGTTATACTTAGGGTTTGAGTTAGGATTAGGGTTAGGTTTAAGATTAGTGTTAGTTTTAGGGTTAGGGTTAGGTTTAGGGTTAGAGTTGGGTTAAGGTTTAGGGTTAGTGTTAGATTTAGGTTTACGGTTAGGGTTAGTGTTAGGGTTAGGTTTACGGTTAGTGTTAGGGTTAGGTTTAGGGTTATGGTTAGGTTTTGTGTTAGGGTTACAGTTAGAATTAGTGTTAGGGTTAGGGTTACAGTTAGGTTTTGTGTTAGAGTTAGAGGTAGTGTTAGAGTTAGGATTAGGGTTAATGTTAGGATTATGGTTAGGTTTAGGTTTAGGGTTATTGTTAGGGTTAGGTCTACGGTTAGGATTATGGTTAGGGTTAGAGTTAGGGTTAGTGTTTGTTTTAGAGTTTTGGTTAGTGTTAATGTTAGGGTAGTTTTTGGGTTTGAATTATGGTTAGAATTAGTGTTAGGTTGGAGTTAGGGTTAGGGTTAGTGTTAGGGTTAAGGTTATGGTTAGGGTTAGTGTTAGGGTTGAATAAGGTTTAGTGTTAGTGTTAGGGTTGTGTTAGTTTTATTCTTAGTGTTTGGGTTAGCATTAGGTTTAGGCTTAGGGTTAGTGTTAGGTTTAGGGTTAGTGTTAGGGTTAGGGTTAATATTAGGGTTAGGGTTAGTGTTAGGGTTAGGGTTACAGTTCTGTTTAGGGTTAGGTTTAGGCTTAGGGTTAGTGTTAGGGTTAGGGTTAGGTTTAATGTTAGTTAAAGGGTTAGAGTTAGGGTTAGTGTTAGGGTTAGGGTTAGTTTAGGGTTATTGTTAGGGTTAGGGTAAGACATAGAATTTGTGTTAGGTTTAGGTTTAGAGTTAGGGTTAGATTTACTGATAGGATTAGGTTTAGTGTTATGGTTAGTGTGAGGTTTAGGTTAGTTTTAAGGTTACTGTTAGTGTTATGGTTAGGGTGTGTTTTAGGGTTAGGGTTAATGTTGGAATAGGGGTACGTGTAGGATTAGGGTGAGGGTTAGGTTTAGAATTAGTGTTAGTGTTTGGGTTTGAGTTAGGGTTAGTGTTAGGGTTAGGGTTAGGGTGTGTGTTAGGGTTAGTGTTAGGGTTAGGCTTAGGTTTAGAATTAGAATTAGTGTTAGTTTTAGGGGTAGTTGTTAGTCTTAGGGTTAGTGTTAGAGTTAGGATTAGGGTTTGTGTTAGGGTTAGGTTTAGGTTTAGTGTATGGTTAGGGTTAGTGTTAGTGTTAGAGTTAGGGTTAGGGTTAGCAATAGTTTAAGTTTAGGGATAGGTTGAGGTTTAGTGTTTTGGTTAGGGTTAGGGTTACAGTTAAGGTTAGTGTTAGGTTTAGGTTTAGGGTTATTGTTAGGGTTAGGGTTAGTAATAGGGTTATGTATGGGTTAGGGTTAGTGTTAGTGTAGGGTTATGGTTAAGGATGAGTTTAGGGTTAGAGTTAGGTTTAAGGTTAGGGTTAGGTAATGTGTTAGTTTTAGGGTTAGTGTTAGGTTTAAGATTAGTGTTAGGGAAATGTTAGGGTTAGGGTTAGGGTTTGGGTTAGTTTTAGCCTTAGCTTTAGGTTTAGGGTTAGGGTTTGCTTTAGGGTTAGTTTTATGTTTATGGTTAGATTTTTGTCCTAAGCTAACTCTAAACCTATCCCTAAACCTAACACTATAATAAAACCTAACCCTAACCCTAACCCTCACACTAACACTAAGAGTAAACCTTACCCTAATCCTATTCCTCACCTAAAACCTAACCCTAACACTAACACTCACTGTAAACCCTAACCCTAACACGGACACTATTTCTAACCCTAACACTAAACCTAACCCTAATCTTAACCCTTAATTTAAGCATAACCTGAACCTTAAACTTTACCCTAACCCTAACCTAAAACTAAAACTAATCCTAACCCTAACCCTAACACTAACACTTACCTTAAACCTTAACCTTAACCTAACCTAAACCTAACCCTAACCCTAATATTAACACTAACCCTTACCCTAACCCTAACCCTAACACTAACACTATCCGTAACACTAACCCTAACTCTAATCCTAATCCTAACCCTAATGTTAACAATAAACCTAACCCCAAACCTAATCCTATCACTAATACTAACCCTAATCAAAACCCCAAACCTAAAACTCATCTTAAACCTAACCCTAATCCTAACACTAACTCTACCCCTAACATTAACTCTAAACCTAGTCAGAATCCTAACACTAAACCTAGGACTAATTTTAACCCTAAATATAACCCTAATCTTATCCGTAACCATAACACTAACCCTATCCCTAAACCTAACACAAACCCAAACTCTAAACTTAAACTTAACACAAACCCTAACCCTAATCCTAACACTAAACCTAACACTAACCCTTATCCTAACACTAACCTGTCTCTAAAACTAACCCTAATTCTAACATTAACCCTAACACTAACCTTAAACCTAACCCTTACCCTAACACTAACACTAAACATAACCCTAACACTAACACTAATAATAAACCTAACCCTAAACCTAACCATAACACTAACCCTAACACTAACCCTAACCCTAACGCTAACACTAACTCTAAAACTATCTCTAACCCTAACACTAAAATTAATCCTAACCGTAACCCTAACACAAACCTAACCCTAACCCTAATCCTAACACTAACACTCAGTCTAACCCAAAATCTAAAACAGACCCTAATTCTAACACTGACACTAACCTATCACTAATCCTAAACCTTACCTTAAACCTAACAGTAACCATAAATGTAACACTAAGCCTAACCCTAACCCTAAAACTAACCCTAAACCTAACCCTAATTCTAACATATTAACCCTAACCCTAAACCTAATCCTAATACTAACCCTAAACCTAAGACAAAATTTAACACAAACATTAACCCTAACCCTAACCTAGTCCTTACTGTAACCCCAACCCTAACAATAAATCTAACCCTAATCCTAACTCAAACACTAAACCTGACCCTGACACTAACCCTAACCCTAGCCCTAACCCTTACCCTAACACTAACCTTAACCCCTAACCTCACCCTATCACTAACCTTAATACTAACCCTAACCCTAAACATAACACTAACCCTAAAGCTAATTGTAACTGTAACACTAACTCTAAACGTATACCTAACCCTAACAGTATAATTAACCCTAAACCAAACCTTAAAACAATCACTAACAATAAACCTAACCCTAACCCTAATACTCACCCTATACCTAACCTTAACCCTAACACTCACACTAACACTAACCTTAACATGAAGCCTAATTCTAACCCTAACACTAACCTGAACCCTAATCCTTACCATTAAATTAACCATAACTCTAACACTAAACTTAACCTTAACCCAACAGTAAAACTAACCCTAACCATAACCCTAAACCAGCATTAACCCTAACCCTAAAGCTAACAAATTTAACACTAATACTAACACTAACCCTAACGTAATCCTAACCATAACTTTAACACTAACACTAAACCTAATCCTAATCCTAACTCAAATTCTAAACTTAACTCTAAAACTAACATAAACCTAAGCCTAACCCTAACCCTAACCCTTACCCTAACACTAACCTTAACCGCAACCCTAACCCTAACACCAATCTTAACACTAACCATAACCCTAACCCTAACCCTAACACTAACCCATACCTATTCCTAAACCTAACATGATAAATAAACCTAACCCTTACAGCAACTCTAACACTAACACTAATTCTAAATTTAACCCTAATCCTAGCCCTTACACTAAACCTAAACCTAACCCTAAGTCAAACCTAACCCAAATCCTAACAATAACCCTAACCCTAACCCTAAACCTAACCATAAGACTAACTCTAACCCTAACCCTAACCCTAACACTAAACCTAGCCCTAACGCTAACACTAACCGGAACACAAACCTTAACACTAACACTAGTCCTAACACTAACACTAACCCTAACCCTAAACTTAACCCAAACCCTTACCATAACCCTAAACCTTACCCTAAACCAAACACTCAACCTAACCCTAACCCATAACCATAACACTAACCCTAACACTATGCCTAACCCTTACACTATCTCTAAACCTAACCTGAACCATAATACCAACCCTAGCCCTAACCCTAACACAAATCTAAACCTAACGCTAACCCTAACCCTAATCCTAACACTAACCCTAACCCTAAAACTAACCCTAAACCTAACACTTACCCTAATCCTATCCCTAACCCTAACAGTTACCCTAACTCTAACCATAACCATAACACTTACCCTGACCCTAACACAAACCCTAACACGAACCCTAACCATAACCCTAAACCAAACACTAACCTTGACACTAACTCTACCCTAATACTAACACTAACCCTAACTCTAACACTAACCCTAATCAAAACATAACCCTATCACTAACCCTAAACCTAACCCTAAATGGAAACCTAGCACTAACCCTAATCCTAACACTAACACTAACCCTAAAGCTAAACCTAACCCTAAAACTAACACTAACCCTAATCCTAAACCTGACCATAATCCTAACACCAACCGTAACTCTAAAACTAACCTTAATCCTAAACTTAACACTAACACTAACCCTAACCATAATCCTAACCCTACCTCTTACCCTAATACTAAAACTAACCCTAACCCTAACTCTAACACTAACCATAAACCTATCCATAAATGTTACTCTAACCCTAACCATACTACTAAACCTAACCCAACATTCACCCTAATCCTAACCTTAATCCTAAAACTAACCCTAACACTAACCCTAAATCTAACCCTAATTTTAACAGTAACTGTAGCCCTAACATAACCTTAACCCTAATACTAACACAAAACCTAATTCTAAACCTAACAATAAACCTAACCATAACAATAAGTCTCACCCTAACCATAACCCTAAACCTAATCCTAACTCTAACCCAAACCCTAACACTAACCTTAATCTTAACTGTAACCCTAACCCTAACGCTAACACAGACCGAACACTTACTCTAAAAGTCACCCTAACCCTAACCAAAAACCTAAGTGTAACCCTAACTCTAAAACGAACCCTAAGCCTAACACTAACCATAACGCTAACCCTAAACCTAACCCATATCCTAACCCTCACCCTTACCCTAAAACTAACACTAACCATAAACCTAAATTTAACCCTAACCATAACACTAACCCTAACACTAACACTAACACTAACACTAACACTAACTCTAAACCTACCTGAACCCAAACGCTATAATTAACCATAACCCTAACCCTAACACAAACACTAACACAAACCTTACCCTAACCCTAACAATAAAACTAACACTCACCTTAACCCGAATCCTAACACAAACCCTAATTCTAAACCTACCACTAACCCTAACCCTAATCCTAACCCTTTCCTTAACCCTAACACTAACCCTAAACTTAATTTTTACCCTAACCCTAAACTAAACCTAACCCTAATTCTAACACTAACCCTAACCCTAACACTAAACCTAATCCTAAAACTAACCCTAACACAAAATTTAACACTAACATTAACCCTAACCCTAACCTAATCCTAACTGTAACCCTAAACCTAACAATAATCATAAACCTAATCCTAACTCAAACCCTAAACCTAACCCTAACACTAAACCTAACCCTAACTTTAACCCTTACCCTAACACTAACCTTCATCCTAAACCTAACCCTATCACTAACCTTAACCCTAAACATAACCATAACCATAACCATAACACAAATCCTAAACCTAACACTTACCCTAACACTAACTCTAAACCTATCCCTACCTACCACTATAATTAACACTTCCTTTTACCCTAACATTAACTTTAACCCTAAACCTAACCCTATCACTAACCTTAACACTAACCATAATCATAACCATAACACTAACACTAAACCTAACTCAAACCCTAACCCTCACCCTAAACCTAACCCTAACTTTAGCACTCACCATAACTCTAAACCTAATACAAACCCTAATTCTAACCTTAACACTAACCTTTTCCTTAAACCTAACACTGATACTAAACTTAACCTTAAACCTATCCCTAAAACTAACCCTAACGCTAACCCTAACCTTAACCCTAAACCTAAATTTAATGCAAAATTTAACACTAACAGTAATCTTAACACTATCCTAATCCTAACCATAACCCTAACCCTAACACAAACCCTAACCCTAATCCTAACTCCAATTCTAAACCAAACCCTAAAATAAAACTTATCATAACCCTAAACCTATCCCTAAACCTTATCTAACACTAACCTTAATGGTAAACCTAACCCTAAAACTAACCTTAACCCTAACCCTAACATTAACCTTCAACCTATTCATAAACCTAACATGATCCCTAACCCTAAATCTAACCCTAAGCCTAACACTGAAACTAATTCTAACCTTAACACTATCCCTAACTCTAAGAAAAACCATAACCCTAAACCTAACACTAACACTAAAACCATAACCCTAACCATAACATTAACCCTAAACCTAATCATAATCCTAACCCTAAACATAACCCTAAATTTAACCCGAATCCTACCCGTAATTCTAACCCTAACCCTAACAATACCACCAACACAGAACCTAAACCTAACCCTAACTCTAACACAAATCCTAACCTTAAGACAAAAACTAACACTAACACTAACACTAACCCTAACTCTAACAATAATTCTAAAACTAACCCTAACATTAACCCTAACACTAACCGTAAACATAACCCTAACCCTAATCCTTAACTTAATTCTAACACTAACCCTAACTCTAACCCTAACACTAACCCTAAACCTAACTCTAACATTAACACTAACACTAACGTTACACCTAACTCTAACCCTAACACTAAACCTAACCCTAAACCTAACCTTAATTCTAAAACTAATCCTGACACTTACCCTAACACAAACCCTAACACTAACACTAAATCTAATCCTAACCCTAATCTTAACCATAACCGTAACCCTAACATTAACCCTAACCCTAATCCTAACACAAATCCTAACCCTAAATGTAACACTAACCATTACCCTAACCTAACACTAAACCTAATCCTAACCCTAATCCTAACTGTAACCCTAACCCTAACACAAATCCTAATGCTAACACAAACTCTAACACTTACCCTAACACTAACTCTAAACCTAATCCAAACCCTAACCCTAACCGTAACAATAAATCTAACCCTAACTTTAATACTAACCATAACCCTTAACTTAAACCTAAAGCTAACCCAAACACTAAACCTAACCCTAAACCTAAACATAAAACTAACCCTAACACTAACTGTATACCTATCCCTAAACCTAACACTAACCCTAACCCTAAACCTAATCCTAACACTAACCCTAACTGAAAACATAACCCTAGGCATAAAATCACAAGCCACTCAAGCAGGAACAAACTTTATTTCTGAACTCCACCAGCACACTCCACACATGCTCCCGGAAAATATGCCTAATGCCTTGCCACATGGCTCCTCCCGGGACACACTACTCCAACAGGATATCCCTCCTCCATAAATCCCTCCTACCGCACTTCCCCAACCAATGGGAATTCTCCAGGAGTCCCTTGAGAGCTCCAAAGTGGCAGGCTGAGGTGGACAGCAGGGGTCTAATATCCAATTGAATGCAGATCTTAACATAATCATTATCATCTCAATGGCTTGCTGGTGTCACCTTTCAACCAAAAATGCCTTGCCTCATTCCTACTTGGCTATGGCTCTCAGCATCTTCCCCCTTCTGTTTAATTAAACAACAAGAGGTGTGGCTTAGGGACCCTGCCTGTTAGGTTGTCCAATACAACATATGGTCCTTACCTGTCATCAGATGAGCTGACCTCTAGGCCTCAACCTCCGGTCTTAGGTTGGTACCACTGCAATTGGATCATACCAGTCAAAACTACCAGTCCAGCATACAGCCATACTTGTGGATAGGCCTATGAACCAGTGGGGGGTTGAAGTTCTTTACCTCACCTCTGTTGGCCCCCAAATTTTAGACCATCACTAGCAGAAGGGAGGAGGATACAGAAATGCCACGTCACCAAGCCACTTGATGCTCCTTTGGAAAAATTGTATCACCGGTGACACCATCAGCAAAGATACGCCAGCACTACCACAATTCGCTGCACCAACAGATAGTTCACAATGCATACAAGTGATACATAGTACAGGAAAGTTCTGCAAACAGTTCAAAGCAAAGGAATCTATAAATATTTCCATTTTCTCCCAAAGTAAATCAATTCCTTGATTGAGCATTACTTGTTGAGCTATTATTCATTGATGTATCAGTTTATACAGTTTGTTGTGATAACTATCGAAGAAGCTGTAGTCTGGTTTTATCTTTGTCTTCACCAGCACTGGGATGAAGATAGGAATTCTGGAAATAATGGCTAAAACATATATGTAACATTCCAACAGGTATGAAAAAAACAATTTTCTGAACAATTTACATTATCCTGAACAGAATTATTAAACATAATGAAAAGGAATGGTGAAAGTAAACAGACAGATCTGTTAACCTCCTTATTTGTGCACATATTAAAACAATCCTCAACAGCTGTTTACACAATTTAAATTAAACCATTTAAATCACGTGAATAAGAAAAAAAAATTCGGATCCATTTTTTCATGAGCGCTCCTCGTATATGATATATGGACATATACATACACAGACATACAACACAAAACACAAGTGTGCACACAAATGTACAACACATAAGACAATAGTAAAGGCCTTGTAGCTTTAAAAAGGTGAAATCTCCATTGCAATGTTTAAAAACTCCACAGTCAAAAAATAAAACTGATCAGAAAAACACTAACCTAGGTCTTTATGAGCTCAAAAAATAAAATAGAACTTTATGATGTGGAAAAATGCAATAATAAAATAGATATTGAAAAAAGCATCCTAGTTAATCGCTGTCATAGATGTAAGAATAGCCAAGCTGGAGCTCTGGATATCAGCTGTTATGGATTTCAGTCAAATCATCTTCTTTTTGGTCTGTAGAAATCGCTTTGGTTAGTCTCTCTGGAATCCAAATCAGCTGCTGTTCTCCCTGCAGAAACACACAAACAGATCCCCGACTCCAGACAATCACTGGGTCAGGACCTTTCCATTGTCCTGTTAGAATATCCTTCCAAAGTACCTTAGGCTTATGTACATTTTTTGGATACACATGCCTTTCTGCAACACTAAGCCCTGATGAATCCAAATTTAAAAAGTTTAGAGTAAAAAGGGTTATTTTAAGTTTATCTTTGGGGGATATATACCCCTTTCCAATTCCCTCTTTTTGCTTTAATAAGTACATTTTATAGTTTGATGAGCTCTTTCAACTCTGCCTTGTCCCTGAGGATTGTATGGAATTCCTGTTATGTGAGTAATGCTAAATGATGAGCAAAATTTTTAAAAAGAGGTGGAAGTATAACCAGGACCATTATCTGTTTTTAACTGTTTTGGAACACCCACAGTGGCAAAATTTTGTAAGCAATGAGCTATAATATCTTTAGTTTTTTCTCCAGCATGAAGGGAGCCCATCAAAAACCCAGAAGAAGTATCAACTGTAACATGCAAATACTTTAATTTTCCAAATTTTGGCAAGTGTGTGACGTCCATCTGCCAAATATGGTTAGGTATCAATCCTCTAGGATTGACTCCAAGATTAACTTGTGGTAAATAGGTCACAAAATTTTGAAATTTTTTATTATACATCTGGCTTGTTCCTTAGTTATTTTAAAGTGCTTTTGTAAAGTATTAGCATTGACATGGAACCTTTTATTAAAATTTGTAGCTTCTTCCAGCATAGAGAAAATATGAATGTCATGTGTAGTTTTCTGCAAAATCATTGCCCAAACTAAGGGCTCCAGCCAATCCTGTATGTGCCCTGATATGTCCTATAAAGAATGGATCTTTTCTGTTCCATTAGTAGTGGAAAACAAAGAGAAAACAGTAGAGGAAGGAGAAATCCTACCAGCATCTTCAAGGGATACTATAGTATTAACTATATACTGACTGTCCAAAAATAAATTAAATACAGAATCTTTAAACATCACAAAAGCTTGTAAAACTGCATTAAGCTCTACCTTTTGAGCTGATTGTTTGGGTACTAAAAATGTAAAAGTTTGATCAGGTGTAACTACTGCTGCTGTACCATTATTTGACCCATCAGTGAATATATTTGGAGCATTCATGATAGGTGTTTTTCTTGTCATTTTTGGGAAAAAATTACAGGATGTGAGGACCAAAAAGACAACAAAGGATTAGATGGTAAGTGATTATGAAATGAAACATTAGATTCACACATGATTATTGCACAAGTATTTAACTCATTAGCTAACTCATCAATTTGACCTATAGTACATGGAGTAATAATTTTATTGGGAGAAATTCCAAACACTCCCTTTGCTGCTTTTATTCCTTTGAGTATTAATTGTCCTACAGCCTCAGGATACCTAGTAAGAATAGTGTTAGGAGAATAAGATAAATGTATCCACAATAATGGAACTACTTTCCAAAATACTACTGTAGGAATATTTTTTGTTGGTAGTACAGTAAATAATAAAGGCAAACATATCAATTTTATCCAAAAGCATATTTTCCATATATTTTTCAATAATTTTTAATGCCTTTCTTGCTTCAGGCATTAACATGCGAGGTGAATTTGGATCTGAAGAACCTTTTAGGATATCAAATAAAGGTCCCAACTCTCCTGTTGGTATGCCTAGATAAGACCTTATCCAATTTATGTCTCCCAATAACTTTTGAAAGTCGTTAAGTGATTTGAGTTGATCTACTCGTATTTGAAGTTTTGGTGGATGGACCATGGTTGAGGATAATAGAACTCCTAAATAATTAATTGGAAAATTTAATTGTACTTTATCTATTGCTATCTCTAGTTTGTAATTTTTTAATAAATTTGTAAGTGTGGCATAACATTCTAGCAATGTGTTTTTATCTTTATGTGCTAATAATACATCATCCATATAGTGAAATATTTGTAGTTTAGGATTTTGATTTCTAAGTGGCTGGATTGCTTTTTTAACAATAATTTGACACATAGTTGGGCTGTTAGCCACCCCTTGAGGGAGTACTTTCCATTCATATCTCTGATCAGGACCTTCATGATTCAGTGCAGGGATAGTAAATGCAAAACTTGGACTATCCTCAGGATGAATTAGAATTGAAAAAAAAAACAATCTTTAATATCTATAGCTAAAACATACCAGGTTTTTGGAAAAGCAGACAATTGAGGAATCCCTGATTGAGCAGGTCCCATAATAACCATCTCATTATTAATGGCTCTTAAATCTTGCAATAATCTCCATTTACCATATTTCTTTTTGATGACAAAAATGGGAGTATTATGGGGAGATAGGGAAGGTCGTATATGTCCCTCAGCTAATTGTTGTTTGACCAGGTCATGGGCTACTTGTATCTTTTCTTTAGTCAGGGGCCACTGAGGAACCTATACTGGTCTTTCTGATTACCAAGTAATTTTGATTGTCTCAGTGGCCCCTTCTGAAAACCCAATCCATGTCTATTTATTCCTTGATCTATTTGAATTGGTGCTTCTATACCTTGTTCTTCTTCTCCTAATCTTTTTTCTTTCCTAAAACCTTGTCTAGCCCTAGTAGTGGGCACATTAGTATTGATGTTATTTGTTAATGTGAAACCTAATTGATCTAGGATATCTCGTCCCCAAAAATTTATAGGAAGATGACACAATACATATGGCTGTATAGTTCCTTCACATCCTTCAGGATCCTTCCAATCTAATACCATTGCACTTCTATGGGGATTAGTCACCACTCCTACACCTGCAAAACAAATCATTTGTGACAGGTATCAAAAAGTAATGTTTCCTTGACTGACAAGTTCCTCTGCTTAGGGCTACTTCAAGAGGGAACAATGCACAGAGAGTTCAGGGAGAACTAATTCAGTGTGTCAAATTTCAAGCGGGTAGCAGAAACCGTGTTTGATTTAGAGTTCCAACTGCATCTATCTGTATAGGGGAAAACGAAGTGAAACCTAAAATTTCAAACTGTACCTGCAAACCAACACTTTAACCAGGAAGAACGAAATTTGGGGAACCAAGTACAGCTTGAGTACCGATCATTACCACCAAGTATCATCAAGATCTGGTGAAAAAATATTTTCTGTGATATCAGGAAACTTGGAGTTCTGTGGAAGCTTGGCAAACACTTTCAAGTTAAAGTGTTTTTTCTTGCCTCTGATTAGGGCTAATTCCAGAGGGAACAACATATACAGAGCGCTCTGAGAACTAATTGAGTGTGTTAAATATCAAGCAGTTAGCACATATTGTGTTTGATTTAGTGTTCCAACTTGCAGTACACCTATCAGGGAAAAGGAAGTGAAACCTAAAAATCCAAACTTTTCCTGCAAAAGAACTCTTCAACCTAGAAGAACGAAATGTGGGGAGCCAAGTGTGATTGCAACACTGAAAATTCCTGACAAGTATCAAAAAGATCAATTGTAAAAATATTTGCTTAGATTTCAATAAACTTGGAGTTATTGGAAACTTCGCAAATCATCTCAAATAAAGTTATTTTTCCTTGACTGCCAAGTGCCTCTGCTAAAGGCTACTGCAAGAGGGAATAGAGCATAAGTTAGAACACTCTGAGAAGAAATTGAGCATGTATAGTTTCAGGAAGCTTGCACAAACTGTGATTGATTTAGAGTTCCAACTGCATCTATGAGTATAGAGGAAAATAAAGTGGAATGTAAAAGGTCAAAATGTTCCTGCAAATGAATGCTTCACATTAGAAGAACGAAGTTTGGGGGACCGAGTGTGACTGGAGTACAGATGATTCCTGCAACTCATCAACAAGATCCGGTGAAAAACTATTTGCTGGGATTTCAGTAAATTTGGTGTTCTCTGGAAGCTTGGCAAATGCTTTCAAATGAAATTGTTTTTCCTGCCTCTCCTTCGGGCTACTTCAAGAGGGAACAAAGCAGAGTGTGCGAACTGAGAACTAATTGAGTGTGTCATGTTTCAAGCATCTAGCACAAAGCATGTTTTATTTAGAGTTTCAACTGGGAGTATACCTACAGGGGAAAAGGCAATGAAACCTAAAATTCAAAGTGATCCTGCAATTGAACACTTTAACTTAGAAGTACTAAATTTGGGGAGCCAAGAGCGACTGGAGTACTGATGATTCCTGCAACTTATCAACAAGATTGGGTGAAAAAATATTTGCTGAGATTTCAGTAAACTCGGAGTTCTGTGGAAGCTTTGCAAATGCTTTCCAATGAAAATGTCCTTTGTTTGACTCTGCTTACTGCTACAGCAAGAAGGAACAAAGGATAGAGAATGCACTGAGAACTAATTCAGTATGTGGAATTTCAAGCAGCTAGCAGTTACCATGTTTGATTTAGAGTTCCGAATGCATCTCTCTCTATAGGGGTAAATTTCAAAGTGTTCTTCCGAACAAATGCTTCAACATAGAAGAACGAAATTTGGGGGACAAAGTGTGACTGCAGAACGGATCATTGTTGCCAGGTATCAAAAAGTTCAGGTCAAAAAAATATTTGCTGGGATTTCAGTAATTATGGAGTTCTCTGGAACCTTGGAAAATGCTTTCAAATGAAACTGATTTTTGCTTGACTGACAAGTGCCCCTGCTTAAGGTTACTTAAAGAGAGAACAAAGCATAGAGAGTGCACTGAGAACTAAATCAGTGTGTCAAGTTTCAAGCAGCTAGCCCTAACCGGGTTTGATTTAGAGTTCCAATTGCATCTATCTGTATAGGGGAGAATGAAGTGAAACCTAAAATTTCAAACTGTGCCTGCAAACCAACGCTTTAACCAGGAAGATCGAAATTTGGGGAGCCAAGTGGGGTGGAGTACCAATCATTACCACCAAGTATCATCAAGATCGGGTGAAAAAATATTTGCTGGGATATCAGGAAACTCGGAGTTCTCTGGAAGCTTTGCAAAGGCTTTCAAATGAAAGTGTTTATTCCTTGCCTCTGATGAGGGATACTTCAAAAGGGAACAAAGCATAGAGAACCCTCTGAGAACTAATTCAGTGTGTCAAATGTCAAGCAGCTAGAGTAAACCATGTTTCATTTAGAGTTAAAACTGGGAGTATACCTATAGGGGAAAACAAAGTGAAACCTAAAAATTCAAAGTGTTCCTGCAAACGAAAGCTTTAACCTAGAAGTATGAAATTTGGGGAGCCAAATGCAGCTGCAGTACAGGTGATTCCTGCAGCATATCCACAAGATCGCATGAAAAAATATGTCTGAGATTTCAGTAAACTCAGAGTTCTGTGGAAGCTTGGCAAACGCTTTCAAATGAAAGTGTTTTTTCCTTGCCTCTGTTTAGGGCTAATGCAAGAGGGAACAAAGCATAGAGAGCGCACTGAGAACTAATTCAATATGTCAAATTTCAAGCAGCTATCACAAAGCTTGTTTGATTTAGAGTTCCAAATGCATCTATCCCTATGGGGGAAAATAAAGTGAAACCTAAAATTTCAAAGATTTCCTGCAAAGGAACGCTTCAACCTAGATGATCAAATTTGGAGGGCCAAGTGCGACTGGAGTACCAATCATTATGGCCAAGTATCAAAAAGATCGGGTGAAAAAAATATTTACTGGGATTTAAGTAATCTCATAGTTCTGTGGACGCTTGGAAAACACTTTCAAATGCCTCTATTTCGGGCTACTTCAAGAAGGAACAAATCCTAGAGTGGGACTGAGAATTTATTCAGTGTGTCAAGTTTCAAGCAGCTAGTACAAACCGTGTTTGATACAGAGTTCCAACTAGGAGTATACCTTTATAGGAAAACAAAGTGAAACCTAAAAATTCAAACTGTTCTTACAAAAGAACGCTTTAACCTAGAAGAAGGAAATTTAGAGAGCCAAGTGCCACTGGAGTGCTGATGATTCATGAAACATAACAACAAGTTGAGGTGAAAAAAATATTTGCTGAGATTTAAGTAAACTCGGAGTTCTTTGGAAGCTTGCCAAACACTGTCAAATTAAAGTGTTTTTCGCTTGTCTCTGCTTAGGGCTTCTGCAAGAGGGAACAAAGCATAGAGAAAGCACTGAGAACTAATGGAGTGTGTCAAAGTTTAAGCAGCTAGCACAAACCGTGTTTGATTTAGAATTTCAACTGCATCTGTCTGTATAGGAGAAAACGAAGTGAAACCTAAAAATTCAAACGGTTCCTGCAAACAAACTCTTTAACCTAAAAGAATGAAATTGGGGGAGCCAAGTGCAGCTGGAGTCCCAATCATTACTGCCAAGTATCATCAAGATCTGGTAAAAAAATATTTGTGAAATTTCAGGAAACTCAGACTTTTGTGGAAGCATGGCAAACACTTTCAAATGAAAGTATTTTTCCTTGCCTCTTTTTAGGGCTACTGCAAGAGGCAGCAAAGCATATAGAGTGCACTGAGAACTAATTCAGTATTCAAGCTTCAAGCAGCTAGCACAAACCGTGTTTGATTTAGAGTTCCAACTGCATCTCTCCCTATAGGGGAAAACAAAGAGAAACCTAAAAATTCAAAGTGTTCATGCAAATGAATGCTTTAACCTAGAAGAAAGAAGTCTGGGGGGCCTAGTGTGACTGGAATACTGATCGATCATTACCTCCAAGTATCATCAAGATTGGGTGAAAAACTATTTGCCGGGATTTCAGTAAACTCGGAGTTCTGTGGAAGCTCGGCAAATGCTTTCAAATGAAAATGTTCATTCCTTGCCTCTGCTTAGTGCTTCTGCAGAGGGAACAGTGCAGAGAGGGCACACTGAGAACTAATTCAGTGGCTCAAGTTTCAAGCAGCTAATATAAACCATGTTTCATTTTAAGTTCCAAATGCATCTCTCCTTATAGTGGAAAACAAAGTGAAACCCAAAAATTCAAACTGTTCCTACAAACGAACACTTCAACCTAGAAGAAAGAAATTGGGGAACCAAAGTGCAACTGCAATACTGTTCATTCCTTATATGTATCCTCATGCTCAGGTGAAAAAATATTTGCTAGGATTTCAAGAATCTCAGAGTACTGTGGAAGTTTGGCAAAAGCTTTCAAATGAAAGTGACTTTTTCCTTGACTGACAAATGCCTCTGCTTAAGGCTACATGAAGAGGGAACAAAGCATAGAGAGTGCATTGGAACTAATTCAGTGTGTAAAGTTTCAAGCAGCTAGCACAAACCATGTTTGATTTAGAGTTACAACTGCATCTATCTGCTTAGGGGAAAACAAAGTGAAACCTAAAAATTCAAATTGCTCCTGCAAAGGAACACTTCAACCTAGAAGAACAAAATCTGGGGGGCCAAGTGCTACTGGAGTACCGATTTTTACCAACATGTATCATAAGATTAGGTGAATAAATATTTGCTAGGATTTCAGGAAACTCAGAGTTCTGTGGAAGCATTGGCAACCTTCCATAACAGATATTGTCCTCCATTTAGCACAGCTTTGCACATACTAGCCCAATCTGCTGGTGTCATGTTCATGTAGGTAATGGATTCGACCATACTTAGAGTGAAGCGTGCTTGAGGACTATATGTTGTTACAGCCTGTTTCAGCTGCTTCACTGTTTTGAAATCTAGAGCATGGTGATTTTGCTGCCCTCCTGTCATCTCAAATACAGGGCATGGTAATCTTTGAGGTCTTCTCTCAGGATCCCATCTATCAACTATTGGGGTTGGGGGCCACCCAGCGTAAGATGTCTCCATAGGTGGAGCTGTTGGTTGGACACTTATGCCCTCTGGTGATAGAAAGGTGTTAGTAGCAGCCTCCTGTTGTAACTTCTCCCCTGATAGCCCTTCGTCCTTTAAACTTTCTTCCTCTGTCTGACTAGGTCGAGAGACCTTCTCTTTTACTTGATCTAACATGTCTTCTATCATAGTCTGAACTGAAGGCTTTGGACTAGGCAAACAAAATCGTATCATCATCCACAATGGCATTGTGATAACTGGCAGATTTCCTGGGTTTTTCTTTCCCCTCTCCATTAAATCTTCACCAGGATTGTCCCATTGTGATGTATTCAACAACACCTCCTTAATAAGCCATGGGCTACATTTTTGTATTGTATCAATGTATGCCCTAACTGATCTAAATTTTACTGGGGTGCCTACTTCCTCTAGCAATTTACTTAACACTCTTTCAGTTTGTGTTTTACTAATTTCCAATCCCATATTTCTACTATAAAGATTGCACAACCCAACAAGATAACCAAAAACAAAACTGAAACAGAATGAAACAAAAACGGAACAAAAATGCATTGTATCAATTTTCCTATTTTCTTGAAATGCATATTCGTGGTCTATCTTTAATTCTTCCTCAGGGCTGAACAATTTTCTAGCAACCTATTTATTTTTAGGGGCAGGCAGCTAGAAACAGAAACATAACAAATCAAAACAAGAACTCATTGTTTTTTGAAATGGTCACTGATTCTCTCAACATGCCCTTAATGGAGAGTAATTTCACTTACCCCCAAGATTCAGGCATCCCCCACAAGGGCCACCAAATGCCACAGTATGGCTGGGCACAAATAACCAAGCCACCAAGAGCCACTTGTAGGTTCAAACAGGAACTTATTGCCCAAAATCTCACTGGCACTGGACGCTTACTCCCTGGGAACAATTTTCGCCCTCCACACGTCTCTGAGACAACTCAATGGGAACTCCAAAAGAACTCAACAGCAACTCAATGGGAACTCCATCAGAACTCAAAAATAGTGGGGTCCTGAAGCTGCAGGAGCTGCCCTATTGCCAGAGAGCAAGGGTCAATATACAACAGAATGCACAGCATGTTTCAATCCAGCATCATCCAGTCGCAGTAATTATACACAGCTTAACTTAATTATCATCATCTTAGTGGCTCCCTGGCATCACCGCTCAACCACTCCTTCTGGAAAAATGCCAGACACCATCCCAACTTGGCTGTGGATCTCGACATGTTCCTGCAAAGAATGTGTCAACCTAGAAGAACAAAATTTTGGGGACAAAATGTGACTGCAAAACTGATCATTCGTGTCAGGTATAAAAAAGTTTGGGTCAAAAACATATTTGCTGGGATTTCAGTAAACTCGGAGTTCTGTGCAAGCGTGGCAAATGGTTTCAAATGAAATTTTTTTTCTTTACTCTACTTAGGGCTAATTAAGAGGAAAAAAGCATAAAGTTCACGCTGAGAACTAATTGAGTGTGTCAAGGTTCAAGCAGCCAGTACAAACCATGTTTGATTTAGAGTTCTAAATGGGAATATACATATAGGGGAAAAGGAATTGAAACCTAAAAAAGTGTTCCTGCAAAAGAACCCTTTAACCAAGAACTATGAAATTTAGGCAGCCAAGGGCCACTGGAGTACCCATCATTACTACCAAGTATCAAAATGATCGGGTGCAAAAAAATATTTGCTGGGAATTCCGTAAATTTGAAGTTCTGTGGAAGCTTGGCAAACACTTTCAAATGAAAAATAATATTTCCTTGACTGATGAGTGCCTCTGCTTAGGGATACTTTCAAGAAGGGAAAAAAACATAGAGAGGACACTGAGAACTAATTGAGTGTGTCACCTTTTAAGCAGCTAGTGCAAATTATGTTTGATTTAGAGTTCCAACTGCATCTATCTGTATAGGGGAAAATGAATTGAAACCTAAAAATTCAAACTGCTCCTGCAAAGGAACGCTTCAACCTTGAGGAACGAAATCTGGGGGGCAAAGTTCTATTGGAGTATTGATTATTGTTGCAAAGTATCATCAAGATCGGTTGAAATATATTTGCTAGGATTTCAGGAAAATCGGAGTTCTGTAGAAGCGTGGCAAACGATTTCAAGTGAAAATGATTTTTTCATGGCTGAAAAGTGCCTCTGCTTAAGTCTACTTGAAGAGGAAACAAAGCATATAGAGGGCACTGAGAACTAATTAAGTGTTTAAAGTTTCAACCAGCTAGCAAAAATCATGTTTGATTTAGAGTTCCAACTGCATCTATCTGTATAGGGGAAAATGAAGAGAAACCTATAAATTAAAAGCGTTTCTGCAAATGAACGGTTTAACCTAGAAGTACCAAATTTGGGGAGCCAAGTGTGGCTGGAGTACTGATGATTCCTGCAATGTATCAACAAGATCAGTGGAAAAATATTTGCTGGGATTTCAGTAAATTCGGAATTCTCTGGAAGCTTGGCAAACACTTTCAAATGAAATTGATTTTTCCTGCCTCTCCTTCAGGCTACTTCAAGAGAGAAAAAGGAAAGAGTTTGCACTGAGAACTAATTGAGTGTGTCAAGTTTCAAGAAGCTAGCACAAAGTGTGTTTGATTTAGAGTTCCAAATGGGAATATACTTACAGGGAAAAGGAATGAAACCTAAAAATTCCAAGTGTTCCTGCAAATGAACGCTTTTATCTAGAAGTACGAATTTTGGAGAGCCAAGTGCAGCGGGTGTACTGATGATTCCTGCAAAGTATCAACAAGATCGGGTGAAAAAATATTTGCTGAGATTTCTGGAAACTTGGAGTTCTGTGGAAGCTTGGCAAACCTTTTCAAATGAAAGTGTTCTTTCCTTGCCTCTGCTTAGGTCTACTGCAAAAAGGAACAAAGCATAGAGAGTGCACTGAGAATTAATTCAGTATGTGGAATTTCAAGCAGCTAGCAGAAACCATGTTTAATTTAGAGTTCAAACTGCATCTCTACCTATAGGGGAAAATGAAATCTAAATTTCAAAGTGTTCCTGCAAAGAACACATCAACCTAGTAGAATGAAATTTGGGGGACAAAGTGCAACTGCAAAACTGTTCATTCTTGCCAAGTATCAAAATGATCAGATGAAAAACGTATTTGCTTGGATTTCAGTAAACTCGGAGATTTGTGGAAGCTTGGCAAATGCTTTCAAATAAAATTGGTTTTTCCTTGCCTCTCCTTTGAGCTACTTCAAGGCAGAACAAAGCCGAGAGAGTGCATTGAGAACCAATTTATTGTGTCAAGTTTTAAGCAGCTAGCACAAACCGTGTTTGATTTAGAGCTCCAACTGCATCTGTCTGTATAGGACAAAATGAAGTGAAACCTAAAATTTCAAAGTGTTCCTGCAAACGAACGCTTCAACCTAGATGAACACAATTTAAGGGTCCAATTGAGACTGGAGTATCGATCATTACCCACATGTATCATCATGATCGGGTGAAAAAATATTTGCTATTATTTCAGGAAACTCAGAGTTCTGTGAAAGCTTGGCATATGCCTTCAAATGAAAGTCAATATTTCTTTGGCTGACAAGTGCCTCTACTTAAGCCCACTTTAAGAGGGAACAAGGCATAGAGAGGGCATTGAGAACTAATTGAGTGTGTCAACTTTCAAGCAGCTAGCACAAACCGTGTTTGATTTAGAGTCCAACTGCATCTATCTGTATAGGGGAAAACGTAGTGAAACCTAAAAATTGAAACTGATCCTGCAAAGAAACGCTTGAACCTAGAAGAACAAACTCTGGGAGGCCCAGTGCTACTGGAGTACCAATTTTTAACACCACATATCATCAAGATCGGGTGAAAAAATATTTGCTCTGATTTCAGGAAACTCGGAGTTCTGTGGAAGCGTGGCATACACATTCAAATAAAAGTAATGTTTCCTTGACTGACAAGTTCCTCTGCTTAGGGCTACTTCAAGAGGGAACAATGCACAGAGAGTTCAGGGAGAACTAATTCAGTGTGAAATTTCAAGCGGGTAGCAGAAACCGTGTTTGATTTAGAGTTCCAAATCCGTGTAGGGAAAAACGAAGTGAATCTTAAAAATTCAAACTTCTCCTGCAAACGAACGCTTCAACCTAGAAGAACGAAATGTGGGGAACCAAGTGCAACTGCAATACTGAACATTCCTGACAAATATCAAAAAGATAGGGTGTAAAAATGTTTTCTGATATTATAATAAACTTGGAGTTATGTGGAAGCTTCACAAATTATCTTAAATTAAAGTTATTTTTCCTTGACTAACAAGTGCCTATGCTAAAGGCTACTGCAAGATTGAACAAAGCATAGGTTAGAATGCTCTGAGAAGTAATTGAGAGTGTCATGTTTCAGGCAGCTTGCACAAACCATGCTTAATTTAGAGTTCCAACTGCATCTATCACTATAGAGAAAAATGAAGTGAAATGTAAAATGTCAAAGTGTTCCTGCAAATGAACGCTTCAGCCTAGAAGAATGAAGTTTGGGGGGCCAAGTGTGACTGGAGTACCTATGATTCCTGCAATGCATCAACAAGATATGGTGAAAAAAATATTTGCTGGGATTTCAATAAACTCAGAGTTCTGAGGAAGCTTGGCAAACCGTTTCAAATGTAAGTGTTCTTTCCTTGCCTCTGCTTTGTGCTATGGTAAGAGGGAACAGCACACCGAGTGCATACTGAGAAATAATTCAGTTTGTCAAGTTTCAAGCAGGTAGCACAAACCGTGTTTGATTTACAGTTCCAACTGGGAGTATACCTATAGTGGAAAAGGAAGTGAAACCTAACATTTCAAAGTGTTCCTGCAAACAAACGCTTTAACCTAGAAGGACAAAATTTGGGGAGCCAAGTGAGGCTGGATACTGATGATTCCTGCAGTGTATCAACAAGATCGGGTGAAAAAACATTTGCTGAGATTTCAGTAAACTCAGAGTTCTGTGGAAGCTTTGCAAACGCTTTCCAATGAAAATGTTCTTTCTTTACCTCTGCTTAGGGCTACTGTAAGAAGGAACAAAGGATAGAGAATGCACTGAGAACTAATTCATTATGTGGAAATTCACTCAGATAGCAGATACCGTGTTTGATTTAGAGTTCCAACTGCATCTCTCTATAGGGTAAATGAAACCTAAATTTCAAAGGGTTCTTGCAAACGAATGCTTCAACCTAGATGAACAAAATTTGGGGGTTTAATTGAGACTGGAATATTGATCATAACTGCCATGTATCATCAAGATTGGTTAAAAAAATATTTCCTGGGGTTTCAGTAAACTCAGAGTTCTGTGGAAGCTTGGCAAATGCTTTGAAATGAAAGTGATTATTTTCCTTGACTGACAAGTGCCTCTGCTTAAGGCTACTTGAAGAGGGAAGAAAGTATAGAGAGCACACTGAGAACTAATTCAGTGTGTCAAGTTTGAAGCAGCTAGCACAAACCGTGTTTCATTTAGTGTACAAATTGCATCTCTCTGTATAGGGGAAAACAAAGTGAAACCTAAAATTTCAAAGTGGTCCTGCAAACGAACGCTTCAACCTAGATACAATAACCCTAACTGTAACACTAACCCTAACCTTAACCATGAACCTACACCTTACACTAACACTTACCCCAAACCTAACCTTAAGGTGAACCATAAACCTAACCATAACCGTAACACAAACACTAACCCACATCCTAAAAATAACCCTAAAACAAACCCTAACCCTAATCCTAACCCTACCTCTAATTCTATCCCTTACCCTAAGCCAAACCCTGACCTAATGGTACCCCAGTCCTAACACTAATCCTTAGCCTATCCCAAACCCTAACTCTATTACTAGTCTTAACCCTAGGCCTCATTCTAGCTCTAGCTCTAACCCAAACCTTGACACTTATTCAGACCCTAACACTAACCCTAGATCTAAACCTGACCCTAACCCTAAACCGGACCCTAACTCTACCCCTACTGGTAAACTTAAACTTAACAGTAACACTAGCACTAGACCAAACCTAATCCTAAATAGAGACATAAATCTAGCCCTAGCCCTAAGCAAAAACATTGAACTAGCCCTAAAAATAACTCTTAACCTAACGCAAAGACTAACCATATCCCTAGACCCAACGGTATTCCTAATTCTGACCCTAACCCTAACCCAAATACTGATGCTTACCCTATCATAAACCCTACCTGTAAACCTTATCCTAACCCGAATCCTAACCCTAACACTAGACTTATCCATAACCCTAACCCTAAAACTAGCCACAACCATAACCCGAGCTCTTACATTACCCATAGCCCTAACGCTAGCTATAAATATCACACAAACCTAGCCCTTATCTAGCCCTAAACCTAGCCCTAATTGTAACCCTAACCATAAACCTAGACCTAACCCTAACCTTAACCCTCGACCTAGTCCTAAACCTAGATCAAACTCTAACAATTTCCCTAATCATAACACTAAACCTAACCCGAACCCTAGCCCTGACTCTAACCCTAAGCCTTGCCCTATACCTAACCCTAGCTCAAACCCTAATACTTAACCTAAACCAAAACCTGACACTAACCCTGCGCCTAACCCTAACCCTAGCCATAAACTTAACCTTAACCCTAGCCCTAACCTTAGTTCTAACCCTATCCATTATCCTAAAGATAAGCCTAAACTAAAGGCTAAGCCTAGGCCTACCTCTAATCCTATCGTTAACAATAAACATACCCATTACTCTAAACCTCACCTGAATCATAAACCTAACCCTATCCATTACCCTAATCCTAAACCAAACCCTAATGCTAATACAAGACTTAACCCTAAACCTTAACCAAAACCAAACTATAACTGGACCCTAACCCTAATAAAAAACCTAGCTCTAAACCTGACCCCTACCATAAACCTAACCCATACACTGGACCTAGCCATAACCTATACATAAAACTTCCACTTATTTTGAACATAGACCTGAAATTAGCCCTAGCCCTAGTCTTAGCCCTATCCCTAACAAATACCCTCATCCTGGTACTAAACCTACCCTTAATCCTAACCCGAACTCTAACCCTAGCCCTAAATCAAATTCTAACCCAAACCTTAGCTCTAAACCTAGCTATAACCACATTCTTCCCCTAAATCTAAACTTAACCCTAACCCTAACACTAACACTAACCATAACCCTACCCCTAACCCTAGGCCTGACCCTAACACTAACCCTAGTGCTAATCCTAGCCCTAATTTAACTCTAACCCTAAACCTACCCCTAACCCTAGACCAAAGAATAACTCTAATCACACCCCAGTCTTATTTCTAGTTCTAACCCTATCCATTACCATAACACTAGCCCTAACCTTAATCCTCATGCAGGCCCTAGCCCTAAACCTAGATCTAACGATAACAATAAATCTAAGTCGAAACCTCATCCTACTATTAGCCCTAACACTATTGCTAATCTTAAAACTATCCCTAACCCTAGACCTAGCTCTAAAACAAAACTGAGCCATGGAACTAACTTTAACCCTAGCCAAATGATAATGGTAGACCTGACATTAGCGTTATCCTTAATTCTTACCCTAACCCTAACACAAAACCAAACCCTACACCTAGCCTTAATCCTAGCCCTAATTCGAGTCCTATCCCTTACCCTGATCAGTAACACTGATCCTGACTCTGACCCTAACACTAACCCTATCTCTAATCATCTCCTTAAACCTAAACCTAATCTAAACACTAGCTCTTGACCTAGACCTAATGCTATCTCTAAAACTAACCTTAATCTTAACTCTAGTTCTTACAATAGCCATAGTCCTCCCTTATCCCTAACCTAAACCAAAACCTAGCCCTAATCTGATCCCTAACCCTAGCTTTAACCCTATCCCTAAACCTCACCCTAGACCTATAACTTCACCTAAACATAACCCAAAAACTAAACCTTGAACTAACCAGAATCATGGCCTTAATCCTAACCATAACCCTAGCCCTAACCCTAGCTCTAATCTTATTTATTACCCTAACCATAACCCTAACCAAATTCAAACCCTAGGCCTAAAACTAACCATAGCTCTAACCTAACAATAACCCTAGCTTTAACTGTAGCTCTAATCCTATCCATTACCCTATCCATAACCCTAACTGAATTCTATCCCTAGGCCTAACCTTAACACTATCCCTAACCCTAAGGCTGTCCATTACCCTAAACCAAAACTGAACCCTAAACCTCACCATATCCATTACCCTAACCCTAACACTAACCCTAATGCTAATTTGAGCTCTAGCCCTAAACCTTAACCTAACACATACCCTAACCCTGATTCCAACACTAATATTACTCTAGCTGCAAAGATGAACCTAACACTCAACCTAACCCTTACAATAGATCTAGCTATAAACCTAACCCTAAAAGTATTCCTAACCATAACCCTAGACCATATATTAGCCCTAGCCGTAATCCTAGCACTAACCCTAACACAAATTCTAGCCCTTTCCTAGCACTAAGCCTAGCTTTAATCCTAACCATGACCTTAACCCTAGCCCTAACCCTAATTTTACCACTTGACCTAGCCCAAAACATAGCTGTAACATCATACCTTACCCTACCTTAGCCCTAAAACTAGGCCTAAACCTAACACTAATCCTAGCATTAATCCTAGCCCGAATTTAGCCCTAACCCTAAACCTAACCCTATCCCTACCCCTAAGACTAACTCTAACTCTCGCCCTATCCCTAGTTCTAAACCTATCCCTTACCATAACCCAAACTCTAGCCCTTTCCCTAGCCCCAACCTTAGCCCTAAACTTTGCCATAGCCCTAAACCTGGATCAAACCCTAAGCTTAAGCCTAAATCTCACCCTAACACTAGCCTTAACAGCAATGCTAATGGGAAAACTAGCCCTAACCCTAACTTAGCCCTAAAACAAAACTGAGCCATAAACCTAACCCCGACCCTTAACCTAAACCAAACACTAACACTAAACCTAGCCTTAACCCTTGACATATTTTGGGTGCTAAATCTAAACCTAGAAGTAACCCTGGCCCTGAGTCGGATCCTAACACTAACCCTAGCTCTATATATTGCCCTAACGCTAAAACTAGAACTAGCCCTAATCAGAAACCAAGTTTTTTAATTAGCCATAGCCCTAAAACTAATACAAATCCTAGCACTAATTCAAGCTCTAAACCTAGGTTTAACCCTAAGACTAACCCTAACCCTAACACTAGCCTTAAATCTATCCCTAACCCTCATCCTCCCTCTAAACCCCTCCCTTTCCCTAAGCCAAACCCTCACCTTAATGCTACCCTAGTCCTAACACTAATCCTTAGCCTACCCCAATCCCCAACTCTATTACTAGTCCTAACCCTAGCCTTCATTCTAGTTGTAACTCTAACCTAAACCTTGACCCTTATTCTGACTATAACACTAACCCTAGAACTAAACCTAAACGGGACCCTAACTGTACCCCTACCAGTTAGCCTGTACCTAAATGTAACAGTAACACTAGCACTAGACCAAACCTAATCCTAAATATAGTCATAAATCTAGCCCTAGCCCTAAACAAAAACTTTGCACTAGCCCTAAAAATAACCTTTAATCTAACCCAAAGACTAACCCTATCCCTAGACCCAACATTAGTCCTAATTCTGGCTCTATCTCTAACCCTAACCATAATCCTAACTGATAGCCCTAATAATGGCCATGAACACCACACAAACCTAGCCTTATCCTAGCCCTTAACATAGCCCTAATCGTAATCCTAAGCATAACTCTAGCCCTGAATCTAACCCTAACCATTGCCCTAGTGCTAACCCTAGCTCATATCCTAACACTTACCCTAAACCTAACCTGACACTAACCCTAGGCCTAAACCTAACCCTAGCCCTAATCCTAACCTTAACCATAGACCTAACCTTAGCTCTAACCCTATCCATTACCCTAAAGAAAGGTCTAACCCAAATACTAATCCTAGGCTTAACGCTAACCCTATCGCTAACACGTACCCTATCTATTACTCTAAACCTAACCGCAACCATAAACATAATTCTATCCATTACCCTAACTCTAACACGAAACCACTGCTAATTCAAGCATTAACCCTAAATCTAAAACTAAACAAAACCCCACACTGACCCTGACACTAATAACACACCTAGCTCTAAACTTGACCCTTACCCTACACCTAAACCTTACAATAGACATAGCCATAACCTAATACTTAAACTAATACTAACCATAAACCTAGACCTCACATTAGCTCTAGCCCTAATCCTAGCCTTAGTCCTAACACAAACCCTCAGCCTAGCCCTAAACCTAGCCTTGTTACACTGTTAACACTGACATTAACAATAGCCCTAATTCAAGTCTTAACTCTAACCCTAAAACTAACCCTGACCCTGACTCCTATCCTAACAAAAAACGTAGTTATAAATATCACCTTAACCTTAAACTTAACCCTAGAACTCAAACTACCTCAACCCTAAACCTAAAACTAACCCTAATGGTAACCCTAGTTCTTACATTAGCTGTTGTCCTAATCTTAGCCCTAACCCTAACACAAAAACTAGCCCTAAACTGAGCCCTAAACCTAGCTTTAACTTTAACTCTAACCCTGACCATAGCCCTAAACCTAGATCTAAATCAACCCCTTACCCTAAGCAAAACCCTAAACCTAAGAGTAACCCTAGACTTATCCTAGTCTTTAGACTAACCAAAACCCTAACCCTATTAATAGTCCTAACCCTAGCCTTCATTTTAGCTCTAACACTATAACAAAACCTAACCCTAAACTTGACCCTTATTCTGACCCTAACAGTAAACCTAGGTCTAACCCTAACCCCAGCCCTCACCCAAAATTTACCATAATCCTATCCCTAGATCTAACTCTGAACCTAACTCTCAGCCTAGTGCTAACCATAGCTCAGAAACTAACCCTTATGCTAAACATAACCCTAAACCTAATCCTAGTTCTAACCTTCACATTAACCCTAAAACAAGACCTAATTTTAACCATAACCCTAGCCCTAACCTTAACTCTAACTGTGTCCATTACCGTAAACATAACCCTTACCATAATGCTAACCCTAGGCTTAAACCTAACCCTATAGCTTTCTACAAATCTATCAATTACCCTAAAACTAAACCTATCATTATGCTAACCCTAACCCTAATGTTAATTCAAGCCCTAAACCTAACCTCAAATCTAAACCAAACCCTAACACTGACCGTGACCCTAATAATTCCCCTAGCTATAAACCTGACTCTTACCATACCTAACCCTTACACTAAACCTAGCCATAAACCTAATCCTAAAACTATTCCTAACCTTAACCCTAGACCTGATATTAACCCTAGCTATAATCCTAGCCCTAAACCTAACACAAACCCTATCCCTTATCTTAGCTTTAATCATAACCTTAAATTTATCCCTAACCAAAACCCTAGGCCTGACTCTAACACTAATCCTAGCCCTAATCTTAGCCCTAATTTAGCCCAATTCCTAACCCTAACTCTAACCCTAGCCCTAGCCCAAAGACTAACTCTAACTTTCACCCTAACCCTAACTTTAGTTCTAACCCTATCTCTTACTAGAACCCTAATCCTAGCCCTAACCCTTGGTCAAACCCTAGCCCTATCAAAGCCCTGGCTACAACCCTAAATCTAAAACTAACTCTAAATCTAACCCTAACCCTAAGCCTAAACCTAAACCTAACACTAGCGCTAATGCTAATGCTAATCCTAAAATTAGAGCTAACCCCAACCCTAGCCCTAAAACAAAACCGAGACATAGCCATAACCCTAACCCTTAACCTAAAGCAAACCCTAACCTTACACCTAGCCCTAACCATATCCCTAATTCTAGTCCTAACTCTCACCCAAAAACTGACCCTGACCCTGACTTTTACCCTAACACTAAACCTGGCTCTAAACATCATCATTAATGTAAACCACAACCTAACACTACACCTAGCCCCAACTCTAACCCTATAACTAGCGCTTATCATAACCCTACTTCATACATTAGCCGTAGCCTTAACCCTAGCCCTAACCTAACCCAAAACCTAGCTTAAAGTGAGTCCTAAACCTACCTTTAACCCTAAACTTAAACCTAACCCTAACCCCAAACCAGCCCTAATCCTATACATAATCCTAGCCTTAATGTTAGGTCTAAACCTATCCATTACCCTAACAATAACCCTAACCCTTAAGCTAACCCTAGGCATAACCCTAACCCTATCCATTACACTAAACCAAACCTAAACCCTAAAACTAACCCTGTCATTACTCTAAAACTAAACTCTAACCTAACACAAAACCTAACCCTGGCCCTGACCCTAAAAATAACCCTAGATATAAACCTGAATCTTACCCTAAACCTAATCCTTACACTGGACAAAGCCATAAACCTAAATATAGCCCTAAATATAACCCTAGACCTGACATTATCCCTAACCCTAATACTATTCCTAACCCTAACACAAACACTAAACCTCATCCTAGCCATAAACCTAGCCTTACTTATAAACCTAAACCTAACTAAGCCCTAACCCTAATACTAACCTTGCCATAGCCATAAACCTATCCGAAACCACATCTCTTACCCTAAACGTAACCCTAACTCTAACCCTAACACTTTTGTCACAATTACCCTATCCTTGGCCCTAGCTTTAAGACTAAATCGAAACCTAACTTTAAATCTAACCCTAACTCAATGCCTAAGCCTAAAACTAGCCCTAAACCTGACGATAATTCTAAAACTAGCCCTAACCCTAGCCTTAACACTAACCCTAACCATAATTTAGCCCTATCCCTAAATGTATCCCCAACCCTAGCCCAAAGAATAACTCTAACTCACACATTGGCCCTAACACTCTTTCTAATCCTATCCCTTCCCATAAACGTAACCCTATCCCAAATCCTAGTCCTAACCCTTGCCCTATCCTAAGCCCTAGCACAAACCTTAGATAAAAACCTAACTCTAAATTTAACCAAAAACCTAAGACTAAGTCTAAATCTAAGACTAGTCCTAACCCTACCACTAATCCTAAAAATTTCACTAACCCTAACCCTAGCCCTAAAACCTAAACTGAGCCAAACTTTAACCCTAATCCTTAACCTAAACCAAGCCCTAACCCTACACCTAGCCCTAACCCCAGCCCTAATTCGAGTTTTAAGCCAAACCCTATAATTAACCCTGAACCTTACTCTGACCATAGAACTAACCCGAGGCCTAAACATTACCCTATACCTAAACCTAACAGTAAACCTAGCCCTGAAACACTAAAATTAGCAATAATCATAACCCTAGTACTTACATTAGCCGTAACCCTAACCCTATATCTAACTTAACCCAAAACCTGTCCGTAATCATAACCATAACCCTAGCCGTGAACTGATTTCTAACTCTATCCATTACCATAAACATAACCATAACCCTAATGCTAATTCCAGCCCTAACTTTAAACCTTAACCTACCACAAACCCTACCCAATAACTTGACCCTAATAATACCCCTAGCTCTAAACCTGATGATAACCCTAAACCTAACCCTTACACTAGATGTTCCCATAATCCTAATCCTAAAACTAAATTTAACCATAATTCTGGACCTAAAATTAGCCCTAGCTATAATCCTAGTCCTAAACCTAAAACAAACCCTAGCCCTCATCCTAGCCCTAAACCTAGCTTTAATCATAACCCTAACCTAGCCTTACCCCTAACCCAAATTGTAACCCTCACCCTACCTCTATACTTAGCTATAATGCCATCTCTTAACCTAAACTTAACCCTAACCCTAACTGTAGAATTAACCCAAATAATCTAGCCCTAATCCTAGCACTAATTTTGCTAAATCTTTAACCCTAACATTAACCCTAGCACTAAGACTCACTCTAACTCTTGCTCTATACCTATTCCTAGGTCTAACCCTATCTCTTACCATAACCCTAACCGTAGCCCTAACCGTTGCCCTATCCTTAGCCCCAGCCCTAACCCTAGATCTAAACCTAACTCCAAATCTAACACTAACCTAAGCCTAAACTTAACACTTACACTATCCATAAACCTAACCCTAGGACTTAACCAAAACCAAGCAATAGTGCTAACCCTAAACATTAACTTCAACCAAACCCTAACAATAAACCTAGACCTATCCCTAGCCCTAATTCGCATTCTAACACTAACTTTAAAAACTAACACTGACTCTGATTCATATGCTAACACTCAACCTAGCTCTAAACACAGCCCTCACCTTAAATCAAATGCTAAGAATAACCATAACAACAATTCCAGTCCTATCCCTAACTCTACAACAAATGCTGACCTGACTCTTATCCTAACACAAACCCTAGCTATAAATATCACCCTAAACATAAACCTAACTCTAACACTAAACCTAACCATAACACTAAATCTAACCTAATTTTAACCCTAGTTCTCATATTAGCCGTGGCCCTAATCCTATCCTTAACCCTAAAACAAACACTAGTGCTAATCCGAAACCTAAACCTAGATTTAACACTAACTCTAACCCTAACCATAGCCCTAAACCTATCTCTAAACCAATCCCTTACCCTAAGCAAAACCCTAAACCTAAGGGTAACCCTAGACCTATCTCTAATCCTTAGGCTAACCCAAAACCCTAACTCTATTAATAGCCTTAACCCTAGCTCTCATTCTAAGTCTAACCCTATCCCAAATTCTAACCCTAACCCTGACCCCTTATACTGACCCTACCACTAATCCTAGGTCTAAATTTAACCCAAACTCCAACCCAAAACCTATGGTCATCCTGTCCCTAGACTTGAAGCTAAATCTAAGCATAGCCCTAACCATAACTCAGAACTTAACCCTTATGCTAAACATAACCCTAAAACTAACCCTAGTTCTAACCCTCACCCTAACCCTAAATCAAGACCTAATCCTAACCATAACCCTAGCCATAAACTTAACTCTAACTGTGTCCATTACCCTAAACATTACCCTTACTCTAATGTAACCCTAGGCCTAACCCTAACCCTATCATTATCCCCCAAACTGTCAGTTACCCTAAACTTAACCTGAACTCTAAACCTAACATTATCATTACCCTAATGCTAACCGTAATGCTAATTCGAACCCTAACCCTAAACTCAAACCTAAACCAAAGCCCAACACTGACCCTGACATTAATAATTCCCCTAGCTCTAAACCTATTACCCTGTACCTAACCTTACACTAGACTTAGCAGTAAACCTTACCCTAAAACTAACCCTAACCATAACCCTAGACCTCACTTTAGCCCTAGCCATAATCCTAGCCGTAAACCTAGCACAAACCCTAATCCTTATCCTAGCCCTAAACATAGCCTTAATTATAACCGTAACTCTAACCCTAGGCCTAAACCTAACACTAAACATAGCCCTAATCTTATCCCTAATTTAGCCCTATACCTAACCCTAAACCTAACCCTAGCCCGAAGACTAACTCTAAGTCTCACCCTAGCCCTAACTCTAGTTCTAACCCTATACTTTACTGGAAGCCTAATACTAGGCTGAACCATAGGTCTAACCCTAGCCCTATTCATATCCCTGGCCATAACCCTAGATCTAACCTTAACTCTAAATCTAACCCTAACAATAAGCATAAGCCTAAACCTAACCCTAGACCTAACCCTAAGGCTAATCCTGAAATTAGCCCTAACCCTAGCCCTAGCTCTAAAACAAAACTGAGCCATAGACCTAACCCTAATCCTTAACATAAACCAAGCCCTAATCCTAAAACTAGCCCTCATGCTAGCAATATTTCGAGTCTTATGCCAAACCCTAAAACTAACCCTCACCCTGACTCTGACCTTAACACTAACCCTAGTTCTAATCATCACCATAACTCTAAACCTAAACCTAATACTAGACCTAGTCCTAACCCCTAACACTAAAATTAGCCCTAATCATAACCCTCATACTTACATTAGCTGTAACCCTAACCCTAGCCCTAACTTAACCCAAATCCTAGCCCTATTCCAAGCCCTAACCCTAGCTTCAACCCTAAACCTAACTCTAAACCTATCACTAATTGTGACCATAACCCTAGCTATAAACCTAGCTCTAAACATATCCATTACCCTAACCATAACCCTAACCCTAATGCTAACCCTAGGCCTAAACCTAACCCTATCCCTAATCTTCACCCTATCCATTACCCTAAATCTAACCTGAATCCTAAACCTAATCCTATCATTATGCTGATCCTAACCTTAATGCTAATTCGAGTCCTAACTTTAAACCTTAACCTATCCAAAACACTAATCATGACCATGACCCTAATAATACCCTTAGCTCTAAACCTGCTCCTAATTCAAAACTTAAAGCTTACACCAGACATAGCCATAAGCCTAACCTCAAACTATCATTAACCGTAAACCTAGAGCTGAAATTAGTCCTAACAGTAATCCTAGCCCTAAAGCTACCTTAATCCTAACCTGAACCAGAACCCAAGCCCTAACCCTAATTCTAACCCTCATCATAGCCCTAAATCTACCTATAACTGCATCCCTTACCATAAACCTAACCATAACCATAAACCTAACCCTAACTCCCGCCCTAAACCTAGGCGTAATACTAACACTAAGCCTAGCACTAATCCTAGCCCTAATTTAATCATATCCTAACCCTAAACCTAGCCCTAAGTCTAAGTATAACTCTTGCCCTAGGTCTAGCCTTAGTTCTATCCTTAGCCCTATCCTAAATCTAGATCTAAACCTAACTATAAATTTAACTGTAATCATAAGCCAAACCAAACCCTAACACTACCCCTAACAATAATGCTAATCCTAAAACTTGCACTAGCCCTGGCCCTAGCCATAAAACAAAACTAAGCCATCTCCCTAACCCAAACCCTTAACCTAAACCAAACTCAAACCTTAGCCCTAAATCTAACTCTAAAAATTACTCTGACCCTGACGCTGACCCTAACACTAATCCTAGCTCTAATCATCACCCTAAATTAAATTAACCGTAACCCTAAAACTAGCCTTATTTGTAACCCTAGTGCATACATTAGTTGTTGTCATAACCCTAGCCCTAAACCTAACACAAACCCTACCCCTAATTCTAGTCCTAACCCTAGATTAAACCTTAATCTTAACTCTAACATTAGCTCTAACCCTAACCCTAACCCAAGCCCTAACCCTAGTTCTAACCCTATCTTTTACCCTAAGCCAAACCCTAAAACAAATGCTAACACTAGTCCTATCCCTAATCCTTAGCCTAACTTAAACACTAACAGTATTACTAGTCCTAACCCTGGCCCTCATTCTAGTTCTAACCCTAACCCTGACCCTCATCTGACACTAAAAGTAACCCTCGGTCTAAACCTGACCCTAAACCTAAACCAAAACCTAACAGTAGACCTACTGGTAACCCTATACATATACCTAAGCCTAACACTTGACGTAGACCCAAAGCTAATCCTAAATATAGGTAAACTCTAGCCCTAGACCTAAACAAATTCCTAGCTCTATCCCTAACAATAACCCTTAACCTAAACCAAAAACTTACCCTATCCCTAGACCTAACCCTAGTCCTAATTCTGGCTCTAAACCTAAACCTAACCCTATCCCAAACACTGACACTGATCCTAACACTTAAACTAGCTTTAAAGTTGACACTAACCCAAAACCTGGACCTAACACTAGACCTAGCCATAACTAAAACTAGCCCTAAACATAACCCTAGCTTTTACATTACCCATAGTCCAAATCTCAATTCTAAAATTAAAACAAAACCTAGAGCTAATCCTAGGCCTAAACTTAGCTCTAAACATAAACCTAAGCCTAGCCCTAACCCTAACCCTAACTCTAACCCTAACCCTCTCCTTAGACCTAACCGTAGCTCAAAGCCTAACCCTTAAACTAAACATAAGCCTAGCCCTATCCTAAATCCTAATCCTAACCCTAGCCCTAATCCTAACTTTAACCATAGCCCAAACTTTAGCTCTAACCATTTCCATTACCCTAACTTAACCCTAAACCTAAATAAACCCTATCCCTAACCCTAAACCTAACTCTAACCATAATCTTGAACTTAGAAGTAAACCTAATCCTAACCCTCGCACTAGCCCCAACCCTAGCTCAAACACTAACCCTTATCCTAACATAACCATAACCTTAACCCTAAACTAACACTTACCCTAACCCTATGACTTACCCTAAACCAAACCCTAGCACTATCCCTAAACCTACACCTACACCTAGACTTAATCCAAACCATAACCTAGCCCTAACCCAAGCTCTAAAACTATCCATTACACTAAACATAACCCTAACCCTAATGCTAACCCTAACCCGATCACTTAAAACTAACCCATCTGTTACCTTAAACCTTAACTAAAACCTAAAGTAAAACCTTCAATCACCTTAACTCTAAACCTAACCCTAACACTAATTCGAGGCCTAACCCCTTAACCTTAACATAAACCAAACGATAACCCTGACACTGACCGTGACACAAATAATAATTCTAGCTCTATAGCTGACCTTTAAAGTAAACCTAAACCTTACACTAGGCCTAGCCATAAACTAACCTTAAAACTATCCTTAATCATAACCCTAGACCTGATATTATCCCTAGCTCAAGTCGTAGCCCTAACCCTATTATAAAACCTACCCCCATCCTAGCCCTAATCCTAGCTTTAATCCTAAACTGAACCATAACCCTAGGCCTAATCCTAATTCTAACACTCACCATAGCCTTAAACTATCTATAACCTGACTCATTCCTCTAAACTTAATCCTAAACCCAGTGCTAACACTAACCCTAGCCAAACCCCTAGGCTTAACCCTAACACTAACCCTAGTCCTAATCCTAGCCCTAATTTAGCCCTAACCCTAACCCTCACCCTAAGCCTACTCCTAAGAATAACTAAATCTCACCCTAGACATATCGCTAGTTCTAACCATATTCCTTACCATAACCCTAAATCTAGCACAAGCCCTAACTATAGATCAGCCCTAACTCTAAATCTAACCCTAACCCTAAGCCTAAACTTCACTCTAACACTAGCCCTAACCCTGATGCTAATCCAAAATCTAGACTTAACCTAGCCCTAGCCCTAAGACAAAACTGCGCCATAGACCTAACCATAACCCTTAACTTAAACCAAAACCTAACCATACACCTAGCACTAACTTTAGCCCTAATTCGAGTCCTAAAACTAACAATAAAACTAACCCTGACCCTGACACTGACCCTAAATATAACCCTTGCTCTAAACATCACCCTAACCCTAACCCTAAAACTGACAGTAATTTTAACACTAGTTCATACATTAGCCATAGCCCTAACCCTAGACCTAACCAAACCCAAAACCTAGCCCTTATTTGAGACCTAACCCTAGTTTTAAACCTTACCCTAACCCAAAACCTAGCCCTAAACCTTACCCTAACCCTAGCCAGAATCCTAACCATAAGCCTAGCCTTATCAGTAGCTCTAATCCTACCCATTACCCTAATCATAACCATAACCCAATTAATTACATTAGGCCTAACCCTAACCTTATCTCTAACCCTAACCTTATTCATTAACCTAAACCGAACCTTAACCATAATCCTGACACTATCATTACTCTAACCCTAACCCTAATGCTAATTTGAGCCCTAATCCTAAATTTAACCTAAGCCAAACCCTAACTCTGACCCTTCCCATAATAATATACATAGCTCTAACCCTGAGCCTACCCTGAAACCTCACCCTTATACTAGACCTAGCCATAAACCTAACCCTAAAACTATTCCAACCGTAACCATAGACCTGACATTTGCCCTAGCTGTAATCCTAGACCTAACTGTAACACAATCCATAGCCCTAACCCTAACCCTAATCTAGTACTAATCCTATCCATAACCCTAGCCCTAAACATAGCTCTAACCCTATCAATTACCCTAAACATAGCCCTAATTCTAATGCTAACCCTAGGCCTACATCTAACCTTATGCCTAATTGTAACTCTATCCATTATACTAAACCTAACCTGAACCCTAAATCTAACCCTATCATTACCCTAATGCAAACTCTAATGCTAATTTGAGCCTTAAACCTAAACCCTAACCTAAACAAAATCCTAAACATGACCATGACCCTAATAATACCCCTAGCTCTAAATTTGACCCGTACCCTAAATCTAACGCTTACAGTATACATAACCATAAACCTAACCCTAAAATTATCCCTAACTGTAACTATAGAACTGACATTTGCCCTAACACTATTCCTATCCCTAAACAAAACACAAACCCTAGCCCTCATCCTAGCCCTTAACCTGGCCTTAATCATAACTCTAACAAAACCCTAGCCCTAACCCTAATTCTAACTTCGTCCTAGCCCTAAACCTAGCTCTAAGCCCATTATTTACACTAAACCAAACCCTAAGCCCAAAACTAACCCTAGGTCTAAAGAAAAATATAAACCTAGCCCTATTCCTAGACCTACTTAAGCCCTATACCTAACCAAACCCTAAGCCTAGCCCTACGACTAACTCTCACTCTCACCCTATCCCTTACCCTAGTTCTAACTTATTTTTAATCATAAACCTAATCATAGCTATACACCTAGGACTATTGCTAGCCATATCCTTAGACCTAGACCTTACCCTAGATCTAATCCTAACTGTAAATCTAACTCTAACCTAAGACTATTGTTAGGGTTAGGTTTAGGCATAGGTTTATTTCTATTGCTAGTCTTAGGTTTAGAGTAAGATTTAAAGTTAGGATTACTACACTAGTCCTAAACCTAATGCTAATCTTAAAACTAGCCCTAACCATAGCCCTAGCCCTAAAACAAAACCAAGGCATAGGGCCCTAACTTTAAAGCTTAACCTAAACCAAAACTTAACTCTACACCTAGCCCTAAGCCTAGCCCTAATTCGAGTCCAAACTGTAACCCTAAAAATACCCCTGACCTTAATTTTGACCCTAATACTAACCCTAGCTCTAAACATCACCCTAATGTTAAACCTAACCCTAAAAGTAGACCTAGTCCTAACCGCAATTTTATAACTAGCCCAAATTATTACTCTACTGCAAACATTGGCTGTAACTCTAAACCTAGCCTTAACTCTAACAAAAATTTAGCTTTAACTGAAACCTAACCCTAGCTTTAATACTAAACCTAATCCTAACACTAGCCCTAACCCTACCTTAAATGTAGCCCTAATCCTATGTCTCACCCTATCCCTTACCCTAAGCCAACCCTAACCCTAATGCTAAACCTAGAGCTAACCCTAATCCTATTATTAGTCCTAACCCTAGCAATCATTCTAAATCTAACCATAACTCAAACCTGACACTTATTCTGACTCTAATGGTAACTGTAGGTCTAAACCTGACCCTAATCCTATACTGAACCCTAACACTAGCACTAGAAATAAACCTATTCCTAAACCTAACCCTAACACTAGCCCTAGAACTAAACCTAATCCTAAATCTAGCCATATCTCTAGCCCTAGACATAAACAAAAACCTAGCCCTCTCCCTAATAATAAACCTTAACCTAACCCAAACACTAACCCTACCCTTCGACCTAACCCTAGTTATAATTCTGGCTTTAACCATAAAGTGAACTCTAACCTGAACACTGACCATGACCCTAACACAAACTCTAGCTCTAAACATCATGCTAACACTAACCCTAACCCTAACATTTGACTTAGCCTTAACACTAACCTAAAAATTGGCCCTAATCATAACCCTAATTCGTACATTAGCTGTAGCCCGAACACTAGCCCTAACCTAACCCAAATCTGGCCCTAATCTGAGCGCTAACCCTAGCTTTTACCCTAACACTACCCTTAGCCATAAGCCAATCCCTAACACTTCCCTAACCCTAGCTCTTATCCTATTTGTTACCTTAAGCCAAACCATAAACCTAATGCTAACCCTAGTCCTAACCCTAATCCATAGCCTAACACAAATCCTATCCCTATTACTAGTCCTAACCCTAGCCCTCATTCTAGATCTAAACATAACCCAAACCCTAATCCTAACCCTGAAACTTATACCAACCCTAACACTAACTGTAGATCTAAACCTGGCCTAACCCGAACCTGAACCCTACCATTAGCCCTACGGGTAATCCTATACCTAAACCTAAACCTAACACTAATCATAGACCTAAAACTAATCCTAAATCTAGCCATAACTCTAGCCGTAGACCTGAACAACAACCTTGTCCTAGCCCTAACAATCACCATTAACATAACCCAAACACTAACTCTACTTCTAGACTTAACCATAGTCCTAATTCTGGCACTAAACCCAACACTCACTCTAACATGAACACTGACCCTGACCATAACCTAAACGTCTCTCCAAAGCTCACCCTAACTCAAAACCTAATCATAACACTACACCTAGCCATAACCCTAACCCTAAAACTAGCCCTAGTCATAACCCTAGATCTTAACTACCAATGGCCCTAATCCTAGGCCTAAAATAACACAAACCTAGCCCTAATCCTAGGCCTAAACCAAGCCCTATGTGTAACCCTAAACTAACCTAGCCCTATCCCTAACCCTAACCTTCCCCTTAGACCTAACCCTAGCTCAAAGCCTAACCTTTACCCTAAACATAACCCTAGCCCTATCCCAAACCCTAACCGAACCCTAGACCTAATCCTACCCTTAACCATAGTCCTAAACATAGGTCTAATTCTATACACTACCCTAAACCTAGCCCTAATCCTATCCATAAACCTAGCCCTAACCCTAGCTCTAATACTATCCATTACCCTAACCATAATCCTAACCCTAATTCTAACCCTAGGCTTAACTTTAACACTATCACAATCTCTAAACTTATCCATTACCCTAAAATTAACCTCTACCCTTATCCTAAGCCTATTCATTACCCTAACTCTAACTCTAGCCCTATCGCTAATTAAAGCCCTAAACCTAAACCTAAACTGAACTGTAAGCCTTACCCTGACCTTAATAATACATCAAGCTCTAAATATTACCCTTACCCTAAATCTAACCCTTATACTAGACCTAACCATAAATATAACCCTAAATGTATACCTAACCGTAACTCTAGTCTTAACCCTAGACATTTACACTAACACAAACCCTAGCTTTAAACCTTATCCTAACTGAAAAACTAACCCTAACACTAGACAAACCCTAAATCTATCCATAACCATAATACTAGTTCTTACATTACCCATACACCTAACACTAGCCCTAAAACTCACACAAAACCTAGCACTAATCCTAGCCCTAAACCTAGACGCAAGTGTAACCCTAACCCTATCCCGAGCACTAACCTTAACCCTAACACTGGCCCTGATCCTAACCCTAGTCAAACTCTAATCCTTACCATAAACATAACAATAGCCCTAAACCTCAATCTAACCCTAAACCTAGCCCTAATCCTAAGTGTAACCATAGAAAAAATACTAGCACAATTCTATTACCTTAAACAAAACCCTAACCCTAATTCTAACGAAAGCCATAATCCTAAACCTAACCCTAACTGTAGCCCTGACTCTAATCCTCACCCTAGCCCTAACCCTAGCTCAAACCCTAACACTTCGGCTAAACCTAACACTATCACTAACCCTAGGCCTATCTCTAAACCTAGCCAAAATTGTAACATTAACACAAGCCCTAAGACTAGCACTAACCCTATCCTTTACCCTAAACATAAACCTAACCCAAATGCTAACCCTAGGCCTAACCCTAATCCTGTCAGTAAAACTAACCCTATCTATTATTCTAAGTCTAACCTAAACCCTAAACCTAACACTATCAGTTACTTTAACCCTAACCCTATTGATAATTTGAGCACTAACCCTAAACTTTATCTTAAACTAAACCCTAAACCGGACTCTGACCATAATAATACACCTAGCTCTAAACCTGACTTTTACCCTAAACCTAACTTTCCACTAGACGTAGCCATAAACCTAAAGTTAACACTATTCCTAACCATAAACCTTAGACCTCACATTAGCCCTAGCTCTAATCCTAGCTCTAACCCTAACACAAACCCTAGCCCCCATCCTAGCCCTAAACCTAGCCTTAATCCTAACCAGAACACCACCCTATTCCTATACCTAATTTTAACCCTCGCCCTAGCCCTGAACCTAGCCATAACCTCATCCCTTCCCCTAAAACTAACCATAACCCTAACACTAACACTAAACCTAATTCTATCCCTAACCACAGGCCTAACCCTAACACTAAACCTAGTGCTAATCTAGCCCTAATTTAACCCTAGCCCTAAGCAAATCACTAACTCAAGCCCTAAGAATAACTCACTCTCAACTTAGCCCTATTTCTATATCTAAACCTATCCATTACTGTAACCCTAACATTAGCCATAACCTTAGCCCTAACCATGTATCTAACCATAACTTTAAATTATGGTTATAAACTCTAAATCTAACCTAACCTTAAACATCACCCTACCACTAGCTGAACACTATCGCTAATCATAAAACTAAAGCTAACCCTAGCCCTAGCCCTAAAACAAAACTGAGCCATTACCCTAACCCTAAACCTAACCTAAACCAAACCCTAACCCTACAACTAGCCAAAACCCTAGCTCAAATTCGAGTCCTAGGACTAAAAATAACTCTTACTCTGACTCATGTCCAAACACTAACCCTAGTTCTATATATCACCCTAACCATAAAGCAAATGCTAACACCATTCCTATCCCAAACCCTAACCCTAAAACTAACGCTAATAATAACCCTAGTTCTTACATTAGCCATAGTCCTAACCCTAGCCCAAAACCCAAAACAGAAATAGCCCTAATCTGAACCCTAAAACTACATTTACCCCTAATCCTAACCCTAAACCTGGCCCTAATCTTAACCCTAAACCTAGCTCCAAGCCTAGATCTAACCCTATCCCTTATCCTAAGCCAAACCCTATCCATAATGCTAACCCTAGTCCTAGTCATAATCCTTAGCTTAAATCAAACACTAACCCTATTACTAATCAAAATCCTAGCCCTCATTCTAGCTCTAAACCTAACCAAAAACCTAACTCTAATCTCACCCTTATTCTGACCAAAACACTAATTATAGGTCTAAACTTGACCCTAACCCTAAACTGAACCCTGAAACTAGCACTGCCAGTAAAATTTTACCTAAACCTAACCCAAACACTACCCCTAGACCTAAACCTAATCCTAAATCTAGCAATAACTATAGGCCTAGACCTAAACAAAACTTGGTCCTAGCCCTAACAATAACCCTTAACCTAAACCAAACAATAACACTACCACCAGAACTAACCATATTCCTGATTCTGGCTTTCACCCTAACTCTAATCTGAACACTGACCCTGACACTAACACTAAACCTAGCTCTAAAATGACACTAAACCAAAATCTAAACCTAAAACTAGAACTAGCCACAACCCTAACCCTAAATCTAGCCCTAATTGCAACCCTAGATCTTGCATTACCCATAGTACTAATGCGAGACCTAAACCTATCACAAAACCTAACCTAATCCAAGGCCTAAACCTTGTGTAAGCATAACCATAACCCTACACCTAGCGCTAACCTTAAGCCTAACCATCACCTTAGACCTAACCATAGCTCAAAGCCTAAACTTTGGCCTAAACATAACCCTGGCCTTATCCCTAACAATAACCCTAACCCTAGCCCTAACCCTAACCCTAACCCTATACATTACCCTTATGATAACCCTATACCTAATGCTAACCCTAAGCCTAACCCTAACCCTATCACAAATCCTAAATCTCTCCATTACCCTAAACCTATACTGAATCCTAAACCTAACCTTATCCATTACCATAATCCTAACTCTAACCCTAATTCTCATGTAGGTTTCAATGCATTTTCTCATTTAGGAAGAGAAGCAGTTGGAACTCTACATGAAACAGAGTTTGAGGTAGCTGCTTGATACTTGACAAAGTGAATTAGTTCTCAGTGTGCTCTCTATGCCCTAGACATAAACCTAGCTCAAACTCTAACACTTACATAAATCTACCCCTAAACCTAAGTCTAACCCTAACCCCAACTTTAACTCTAACCCTAATCCTAACCATAAACCTAGCCCCAACCCTAGCTGTAATCTTATCCATTACCCTAAATATAAGCTGAACCCAAATGCTAACAATAGGACTAAACCTAACCGTATAGCTATCCCTAACACTACTCAAAACCCTAAACCTATCCTGAACCCTAAATCTAACCCGATCCATTACCCAAAACCTAATGTTAACTTGAGCCTTAACCCTAGACCTTAACCTAAACCAATCCCTACCCTGACCCTGACCCTAATAATACACCTAGCTCTGAACCTGACCTTTACCCTAAACCTAGTCTTTACATTAGACCTAGCCATAACCTATCACTAAAACTATCCTTAACCATAATATTAGACCTGACATTAGCCCTAGCCCTAATCCTATCCCTATCCCTAACTCAAACTCTCATCCTAGCCCTAAACCTAGCTTTAATACTAAACTGTACCCTAACACTAGCCCTAACCCTAAGTATAACCATCGAACTAGACCTAAACCTAGCTATAACCCCATTTCCCCCCTAACTCTAACCCTAACCCTTACCCTAACACTAACCCTAACTCTAGTCCTAATGTTAGGCCTTACCCTAACACTAACCTTAGCACTAATTTAGCCCTAACCCTAAACCTACTCCTAACCTTAGCCCAAAGAATAACTCTACCTTTCACCCTAGCCCTATTTCTAGTTCTAACCCTATCTGTTACAGTAACCCTAACACTAGCCTTAACCTTAGCCCTAATCCTAGACCTAACCCTAAACCTAGGTCTAACCATAACAAAATATCTAAGCCTAAACCTCAACCTACCACTAGCCATAACACTATTGCTAATCCTATAGCTAGCCCTAACCTTAGCCCTATATCTAAAACAAAACTGAGCCATAGCACTAACCCTAACCCTAGACCTGACATTAGCCCTATCCCTAATTCTTACCCTAACCCTAACACAAACCCTAAACATGTATACCTTAACCCTAGCCCTAATTCGAGTCTTATCCTTAACCCTAAAGGTAACACTGATCCTGTCTCTGACCCTAACACTAATCCTATCCCTAATCATCACCCTGAACCTAAACCTAACCCTAACACTAGACATAGACTTAATGCTAACCCTAAAACTACCCCTATTCATAACCCTAGATCTTACATTAGACATAGTTCTACAATAGCGCTAACCTAACCAAAACCTAGCACTAATCCGAGCCCTCACTGTAGCTTTAACACTAACCCGAACCCTAACTCGGGCCTTAACACTTAACCAAAACGTAACTCTAAACCTAAACCTTGTCCTAAACTAAAACCTAACCTGAACCATAGCCCTAATCTTAATCATAACACTGGCCCTAATCCTAGCTCGAATCCTATCCATTACCGTAAGCATAACCATAACTGAATTCTAACCCAAGGCATAACCCTAATTACTGCCCTAACCTAACCATAACCCTAGCCCTAACCGCAGTTGTAATCCTATTCATTACCCTAACCATGACCTAACCTGAACCATAGCCCTAATTTTAACCATAACCATAGCCCTAACCCTAGCTCAAATACTATCCATTACCCTAACAATAACCCTAACCAAATTCTAACTCAAAGCCTAACCCTAATCATAGCCATAACCTAACCATAATCCTAGCCCTAACTGCAGCTCTAATACTATCCATTAGCCTAAGCATAACCCTAACCGAATTCTATCCCTAGTCCTAACCTAACTCTATCACTAATCATAACCCTATCCATCACCCTAAAACTAACCTGAATTTTAAACCTAACCATAATCAATATGTTAACCCTAACCCTAACCCTAATGCTAATTTGAGCCCTAACCTTAAATGTGAACCTAAACCATACTCTAACCCTGACTCTGACCAAATAATACACTAGCTGTAAACCTGATGCCAACCCTCAACCTCACCCTTACAATAGACCTAGACATAAACCTAATTGTAAAATTATTCCTAACCATAACACTAGACGTGTCATTAGCCCTAGCCCTAAACCTAACACAAAACCTAGCTCTAATCCTAGCTCTAAGCCTAGCCTTAATTCTAATCCTAATCTTAACCCTAGCCCTAACCTTAATTTTATCCCTTGCCCTAACCCTAAAACTAGCTATAAATTCATACCTTACTCTAACCCTAACACTAGCCCTAACACTAGCCCTAAACCTAGGCCTAAACCTAACAATAACCCTAGCACTAATCCTAGCCCTAATTTAGCCTAAACCTAAACCTAACCCTAGCCCTAAGACTAAGTCTCATTCTCGTCCTATTCCTAGTCCTAGATCTAAACCTATCCCTTACCATAAACCAAAACTTAGCCCTATCACTAGCCCCAACCCTAGCCCTAACCTTCATCCTAGCCCTAAATATGGATCTAACCCTAACATTAAGCATAAACCTCACCCTAACACTAGCCCTAACCCAGATGTTAATTGGAAAAATAGCCCTAAACCTACCCTACCGCCAAAACAAACCAAGCCATAACCATAGTCATAAACCTTAACCTAAACAAAACCCTAACCTTACATGTAGACCTAAACCTAGCTTTAATTTGAGCCCTAACCCAAACCCTAGAAATTACCCTGTCTCTGACTTGGACCCTAACAATAACCCTAGCTCTAAACATAGTCCTAATTCTAACCCTAAAACTAGCTCTAATTGGAAACTTAGTTCTTATGTTATCCATAGCCCTAAAGATAACAAAAATACTAGCCCTAATCCGAGCCTTAACCCTAGTTTAAACCTTAACCCTAACCATAGTCCTAAACCTAACCTAACACAAACCCTAACCATACCTCTAAAAGTATTCTGGACCCTTAGCCAAACCCTCACCCTAATGCTACCCTTGTCCTAACCCTAATCCTTAGCCTACCCAAAACCCTAACTCTATTAATAGTCCTAACTCTGGACCTCATTATAGCTCCAAACCTAAACCAAACCCAAGCCCTTATCCTGACCCTTATTTTGACCCTAACATTAACCCTAGGTCTAACCCTTACCCCAACCCTAAATGGAACCCTAACAGTACCCCTACCGGTAAAACTATACCTAAACCTTACCATAACACTAGCACTGGACCAAACCTAATCCTAAATAGAGTCATAAATCTAGCCCTAGACCTAAACAAAAACCTAGCACTAGCCCTAACAATAACCCTTAACCTAATGAAAAGACTAACCCTATCCCTAGACCCAATTCTAGTCCTAATTCTGGCCCTAACATTAAACCTACCTCTCATCCAAACAGTGATCCTTACCATAAGCCAAACCCTAGCTCTAAACCTTATCCTAACCCAAAACCTAACCCTAACACTAGACTTATCCATAACACTAATTCTAAAACTAATCATAAACATAATCCTAGCTCTTACATTACCCATAGCCCTAATACTAGCCATAAACCTCACAAAATACATAGCCTTTATCCTAGCCCTAAACCTAGCCCTAACTGAACCCTAACTGTAAACCTTGACCTAACTCTAACCCTAACCCTTGCCCTAGACCTAACCCTAGCTCTAATGCTAACACTTACCCAAAACCTAACCCTAACATTAACTCTAGGCCTAACCCTATACTAGCACTAATCCTAACCTTAACCCTACCCCTAAACTTAGCTCTAACCCTATCCATTACCCTAAAGATAAGACTAACTTAAATGCTAACCCAAGGCCTAACATTAACCCTATCCCTAACACTAACCATTATTTATTACTCTAACCTAATTTGAACCCTAAACCTAACCCTATCCATTACCCTAACCCTAACCCTAACACTAACACTAAATCAAGCCTTAATCCTAAACCTTAACGTAAACCAAACCCTACAAATATCCTGACCCTAATAATATACCTAGCTCTAAACCTGACATTTATCTTAAACCTAACCCTTACACTAGGCCTAGACACAACCTAACCCCAAAACTAACCCTAACCATATACCTAGACCTGACATTAGCACTAGCCTTAATACTAGCCCTAAGCCTAATACACACTGTAGCCCTCTTCTTATCCTTAATCCTAACCTGAACCCTAACCCTAGCCCAACCCCTGATTTTAACCCACACATTAGCCCTGAATCTAGCTATAACCCCATCCTTTCCCCTAACTCTAACTCTAACCCTTACCCTAACACTAACCCTAACTCTAGCCATAACCATATGCCAAACCCTAACACTAACCCTAGCGCTAATCCTAGCCCTAATTTAGCCCTAACCCTATCCCTAACCCTATGCCTAAAACTAATGCTTAACACTTGCCCTAGCCCTATTTCTAGTTCTAACCCTATCAGTTACAATAACCCTAACACAAGCCCTAACCTTTGCCCTAGTTCTATCCCTAGACCAATCCCTAGACCTAACCATAACTCTAAATCTAACCTTAACCCTAAGCCTAAACCTCACCCTACCACTGGAGCTAACACTATTGCTAATCCTAAAACTAGCCCTAACCCTAGCCTTAGCCCTAAAACAAAATTGATCCATTGCTCTAACCCTACACCTTAACCTAAACTGTAACCATACACCAAGTCATAACCACCTTACTCTAATTTGAGTCCTAGGATTAAAACTAATCGTGACCCTGACTTATATGCTACCACTAACCCTAGCTATAAATATCACACTAACCCTAAAGATAATGCTAACACTAGACATAGACCAAACATTAACCCTAAATTTAACCCAAAACATAACCCTAGATCTTACATTAGCCATAGCCCTAACCCTAGCCCTAACCTAATCTAAATCTTAGCCCTAATCCGAGCCCAAACATTAGCTTTAACCCTAACCCTTAACCGAATCCTAAACCTAGCCTTAATCCTAACCATAATCATAGCCCTAAACCTACCTCTAATCCTATCCATTACCTTAACCCTAACCCAAACCCTAATGCTAACCCTAGGATAACCCTAACCCTGTCTATAACCCTAACCCTATCCATTACCCTAAACTTAATCTGAACCCTAAACCTAACCATATACATTACCCTAACCCTAAACCTAACCCTAATGCTAATTTGAGCCCTAACACTAAACCTTAACCTAAACAAACCCTAACCCTGACCCTAACAATACCCTAGTTCTAAAAGTGACCCTATCCCTCAACCTAATCCTTACACTATACCTAGCCATAAACCTAAACCTGAAACTATCCCTAACCATAATAACCTTAGACCTCATATTATCCCTAGCCCTAATATAGGCCTAAACCTAACACAAAACCAGGCCTGATCCTAGTCCAAAACCTAGCCTTAATCCTAACCCTCACCCTCACCCTAGCCCTATCCCAAATTTTAACTCTCGCCCTAGCCCTGAACCTAGCTATAACCCCATCCCTTCCCCTAAAACTAACCCTAAATTTAACACTAACACTAACCCTAACCATAGCCGTAACCATAGGCCTAACCCTAACACTAATCCTAGCCCTAAGTCAGCGCTACCCTAAGGGAACTCCTAACCCTTGCCCTAAGACTAACTCTAACTCTCAAACTAGCCCTATTTCTATTTGTAACCCTATCCATTACCATAAACCTAACATTAGCCCTAAACTTAGCCCTAACCCCAGGCATAACCCTAACACTAGATCTAACCATAACTCTAAATCTAAACCTAACCTTAAGCCTAAACTTCAACATACCCACAAGCTGAACACTATTGCTAAAAAATCCCACAACTAGTTCTAACCTTAGCCCTAGCCCTAAAACAAAACCGAGCCATTGCTCTAACCCTAAACCTTAACCTAAATCAAACCCTTCCCCTACAACTAGCCATAACACTAGCTCAAATTTGAGTCCTAGGACTAAAACTAACCCTGACCCAGACTCATATCCAAACACTAAACCTAGCTCTAAATATCATCCTAACCTTAAGGCTAATGCTAACACTAGACCTAGCCCAAACCCTAACCCTAAAAGTAACCCTAATCATAACCCTAATTCTTACATTAGTCATAGCCCTAACCCTAGCTCTAATCCTAACACAAAAATAGCCCTAATCTGATCCCTAACACTAGATTTAAATCTAAACCTAACCCTAACCCTAGCCCTATATCTAACCCTAACACTAGCCCTAACCCTAGCTCTAGCCTTATCCCTTACACTAAGCCAAACCCTATCCATAAAGCTAATCCTAGTCCTAATCCTAATCCTTAGCCTAAACCAAACACTAACCCTATTACTAGTCCTAACCCTAGTCCTCATTCTAGCTCCAACCATAACCCAAAACTTAATCCTAACTTTCACACTTATTCTGACCCTAACACTAATTATAGATCTAAACCTGACCCTCACCCTAGACCAAATCCTAACACTGGCCCTACTGGTAATTTTATACCTAAACCTAACCCTAAAATTAGTTCTAGACCTAAACCTAATCCTCAATCTAGCTTTAACTCTACCCCTAGACCTAAACAAACATTTAGTCCTAGCCCTAACAATAATCCTTACACTAACCCAAACACTAACCCTACCCCAGGACCTAATCCTAGTCCTAATTCTGGTTGTAACCCTAACTCTAACTCTAATCTGAACACTGACCCTGCCTTTAAGGTGAACCTACCTCTAAAACTGACCCTAAACCAAAATCTAATCCTAAAACTAGACCTAGCCATAACCCTATCCAAAAAACTACTGCAATTAGAACCCTAGATCTTATATTACCCATTGCACTAAACGTAGGCCTAAACCTAACACAAAACCTAGTCCTAATCAGAGGCCTAAACTTACCATAAACATAACCCTAACCTAACCCTAGTCCTACACTAACCCTAACCCTAGCTCAAAGCCTAAACCTTAGCTTATACAAAACCCTAGCCCTATCACTAACAATAACCCTAACCCTAGTACTCATCCTAACCTTAACCCTAGCCCTAACCCTAATAATTACCCTAACTCTAACCCTAAACCTAATGATAACCCTAGTCCTAACCCTAACCTAAACCCTAACCCAAACCATAAATCTAACCCTAGACCTAAGCCTAAACCTAATCCTTGCCATGAACCTCACCCTAACTCAAACCTTAACCCTTACCCTAAACCCATTAGTAAACCTAGCCGTAAAACTAAACTCAACCCTAAAGCTGACCTTACATATAATTCAATCTATTACCCTAAATCTAAACCTAACTCTAATAAAAACACGAGCCCTAACCCTTAACCTAACCCTAACCATTACTATAATCCTAACCCTAGACCTAACACTAAACCTAACCCTCACCATAGAACTAACCCTAGCTCAAAACCTTATCTTTACCCTAAACCTAATTATAACCCTTCTCTAAGATAGGGTTACTAGACCTAATCCAAACCCTAACCTTAATTCTAGCCCTAATTCTAACCATAACCCTAGCTCTAACATATACATTACCCGTATGATAACCCTGTTACTAATGTTAACCCTAGGCCTAACCCTAACCCTATTGCAAACCCTAAATCTCTCCATTATCCTAAACCTACACTGAATCCTAAACCTAACCCTATCCATCACCCTAAACCTAACTTTAATCCTAGATCTAACCCTTACTCCAAAACTTAACCTAACCCTAAGTGTAAGCCTAAAACTAACAATACCCCTAACCCTAATACTAATTTTATACCTAGCCCTAACCCTAAGCCTAAGAATAAAACAAAATTGAGCAATAGCCCTAACCTTAAACCTTAACTTAATCTAAACCATAACACACAACTAGACCTAACCCTAGCCCTAATTGGAGTCATAATACTAACCTTAAACTAACCCTGACCCTGACTCATATCCTAACACTCACCCTAGCTCTAAACACCACCCTAAACTTAAACAGAACCCGAACAGTTACCCTAGCCTTAGTTCAAGTCCTAACACTAACCTTAAAACTAACCCTGACCCAACCCATATCCTAATAATCACCCTAGCTCTAAACACTGCCCTCAACTTAAACTGAACCCTAACAGTAATCCTATCCCTTATTTGAGTCCTAACCCTAACCCTAAAACTAACAGTGTCTCTGACTCATATCCTAATACTATCCCTAGCTATAAATATCACCTTAACTTTAAACCTAACCATAACACTAGACCTACTCCTAACCCTAACTCTAAATGTAACCCTAGTTCTTACATTAGCCATTGCCCTAACCCTAGTCCTACCCTAACACCAAAACTAGCCCTAATCCGAGACTTAAACCTAGATTTAACCATAAACTTAATCCTAACTCTAGTCCTAACCATAGCTCTAAGTCTATCCCTTATTGTAAGCAAAATCCTAAATCTAATGGTAACCCTAGACCTATCCCTAATCCTTAGGCTAACCAAAATCCTAATTTCATTAATAGTCCGGACCCTAGCCCTCATTCTAGCTCTAATCCTATCCCAAACCTTAACACTAAACCTGACCCTTATTCTGACCCTAACACTAACCCTAGGTCTAAAACAACCCCTCACCCTAGACCAAATCCTAACACTGGCCCTACTTGTAACCTTACACCTAAACCTAACCCTAAAATTAGTTCTAGACCTAAACCTAATCCTAAATCTAGCTTTAACTCTACCTGTAGACCTAAACAAAAACCTAATCCTAAATCTAACAATAATCCATACCCTATACCAAACACTAACCCTACCCCAGGAACTAATCCTCGTCCTAATTCTGGTTGTAACCCTAACTCTAACTGTAATCCGAACACTGACCCTGCCTTCAAGGGTAAACCTACCTCTAAACCTGACCCTAACCAGAAATCTAAACCTAACATTAGACCTAGCCATACCCTAACCCTAAAACTAGCCCTAATCATGATCTTAGCTCTTACATTACCCACAGCCCTAACCTTAGGCCTAAACCTAACACAATACCTAGAGCTAATTCTAGGTCTTAACCTAGCCCTAAGTGTAACCCTATCCCTAACACTAGCCCTAACCCAATTTAACTCTCACCTTAGTTCGAAACCTAGCTCAAAGCCTAACCCTTACCATAAACATAAACACAGAACTATCCCTAAATCTAACCCTAACCCTAGTCCTAATCCTAAACTTAACTCTAGCCCTAACCCTAACTCTAAAAATACTCATTACCCTAACCCTAAACCTAAACCTAATGGTAATAAGAGACTTAATCCTAACCATAACCCTTAACCTAAACAGAAAAATAACCCTAGAACTAACCCTAAACCTAACATTCTCTATAATCTATCCATAGCTCAAACCCTAACCCTTACCATAAACCTAAACATACCCATAGCCCTAACCCTAACCCTAAATATAAATATAACCCTATCCCTAACCCTAAACCTATATCTAACTGTATTCATTACCCTAACCCTAATGCTAACCGAAATGATAACCCTAGCCCTAACCCTAACCCTAACTCTAAACCTACTCTAATTCTATCCCTGGATCTAACCCTGAACCTAACCCTTGTTCTAGCCCTAACCACAGCTCAGAACCTAACCCTTAAGCTAAACATAATCCTAACCATAACTCTAGTTCTAACCCTCACCTTAACCCTAACTCAAGACCTAATCCTAACCATAACACTATCTCTAATCTTAGCTCTAACTGTATTCATTACCCTAACAATAACCCTTACCCTAATGCTAACCCTAGGCCTAAACCTAACTCAAGCCCTAATCCTAACCATAACCCTAGCCCTAAACTTAAATGTAACTGTATCCATTACTCTAAACTTAAACCTTACCCTGATGCTAACCCTAGGCCTAACACTAACCCTATCTCTTAACCACAAACTTATCAATTACCCTAAACCTAACCTGAACCCTAAATCTAACCCTATCATTACTTTAACCCTAACCTTTATGCTAATTTGAGCTCTAACCCTAAAATCAAACCTAAACCAAACCCTAACCTTGACCCTGACATTAATAACTCCCCTAGCTCTAAACCTGACCCTACACTAAACCTTACTCTTTCACTACACCTAGCCAATAAACTAACCTTAAAATTATCCCTAACCATAACCCTAGACCTGACATTAACCCTAGACAAAATCCTAGCCCTAACCATAACACAAACCGTAGCCCTTATACTAGCCATAAACATAGCCTTAGTCATAACCCTAAACCTAGCCCTAATCTTAGACCTAACTTAGCCCTATTCCTAACCCCAACCCTAACCCTAGCACTAAGACTAAGGCTAACTCTCACCCTAGCCATAAAACTAGTTCTAACCCTATCCCTTACCGGAACCCTAAACCTAGGTCTAACCCTAGCCCTTTCCTTAGACCTAGACCTAACCCTAGATCTAATCCTAACTCTAAATCGAAGCCCAATGCTAAACCTAAACCTAAACCTTACAGTAGCCCTTACCCTAACCCTAACACTACTCCTAAAACTAGCCCTAACTCTAGCCCTAGCCCTAATACAAAACAGAGCCATAGCCCGAACCCTAAATCTTAACCTAAACAAAACCCTAACCCTACACCTAGCCATAATCCTAGCCTTAATTTGAGTTTTAAGTTGAACCCTAATATAAATTCTGACACTGACTCTGACCCTAAAACTAACCCTAGATTTAAACATCACCTTGACCCTAAACATAAACCTAACACTAGACCTAGCCCTAACCCTAACCCTAAAACTAGCCCTAATTATAACCCTAATATTTACATTAGCTGTAACCCTAACCCTAGCCATAACTTAACCCAAACCTAGCCCTAAACTGAGCCCTAACCTGAGCTTTAACTTTAAACCCAAACTTAACCCTAACCCTATAACTAATAATAACCATAACCTTAGCTCTAACCCTAGATCTAACCCTATCCATTACCCAAACCATAACCCTAACCTAATGCTAACCCTAGGCCTAAACTTAACCTTATCCCTAATCCTAACCTTATCAATTACCCTAAATATAACCTGAAACCTAAACATAACCCTTCATTACCCTAATCCTAAACTTATGCTAATTCAAGCCCTCAATTTAAAACTCAACCTATCTCACACACTAATCGCAACGCTGACCCTAAGAATACCCTTAGCTCTAAACCTGAACCTAACCCTAAACCTAACCTATACACTAGACATAGCCATAAATCTAACCCATAACTATCTTTAACTTTAATGTTGAACCTGAAATTGGCCCTAGACCTAATCCTAGCCCTAAACCTAGCCTTAATCCTAACCGAAAACATAGCCTGGCATTTAACCGTAATGCTAACCCTCGTTCTAGACCTGAACTTAGCTAAAACCCCATCCCTTATGCTAAACCTAACAATAACCCTAAACCTAACCATAACCCTAAACCTAAGCCTAACCCTAAACCTAAACCTAACCCTAGACTGAACCCTAGGCCTAACAATAACACTAAGGCTAACGCTAATCCTAGCCCTAATTTAGTCCTACTGTAACCCTAACACTAGCCCTAAGACTAAAATTAATTCTTTCCCTAGCCCTATCCCTAGTTTTATCCTTAGCTCTAGCCCTAAACCTAGATCTAAACCTAACTCTAAATCTAAACCTAACTCTAAATTTAACCATAACCATAATCCTATACCAAACCCTAACACTAGCCCTAACATTAATGCTAATCCTAAACTTGCCCTACACCTAGCCCTAGCCATAAAAGAAAATGAAGCCATATCCCTGACCCTAACCAATAACCTAAACCAAAACTTAACCCTACACATAGCCCTAATCCTAACTCTAAATTTAACCCTGACCCTGACACTGACCCTAACATTATTCCTAGCTCTAAACATCACCCTAACCTTAAATTAACCGTAACTAGAGACCTAGCCTTAACTCTAACCCTAAAACTAGCCCTAATCATAACCCTACTTCATACATTAGTCATTTTCATAACACTAGCCCGAACCCTAACATAAATCCTACCCATAATCTGAGCCCTAAACCTAGCCCTAACCCTAACCCTAAACCTAGCCCTACCCTAGCTCTAGCCCTTTCCCTTTCCCTTTCCCTAAGCCAAACCCTAACTCAAATGCTAACACTAGTCCTATCCCTAATCCTTAGCCTGACTTAAACTCTAAATGTTTTACTAGTACTAACCCTAGCCCTCATTCTAGCTCTAACTCTAACCCTGACTCTTATTCTGACCCTAACAGTAACCCTAGGTCTAAACCTGACCCTAACCCTAAACCAAATCCTAACATTAGCCCTACTGGTAAACCTATCCCTATCCCTATCCCTAACACTAGACCTAGACAAAAAGCTAATCCTAAATATAGCTATAAGTCTAGCCCTAGACTTAAACAAAAACCTAGCTCTAGCCCTAACAATAACCCTTAACCAAACCAAACACTTATCCTACCCCTACACCTAACACTAGTCCTAATTCTGGCTTTAATTATAACCCTAATCCTATCCTGAACACTGACACCAACCCTAACCCTAAACCTAGCTCTAAACCTAACCCTAACCTAAAACCTAGTCCTAACCCTAGACCTAGCCATAAACCTAACCCTAAAACTAGCACTAAGCATAACCCTAGCTCTTATATTATGCATAGTCCTAACACTAGCACTCAACCTAACACAAAACCTAGCCCTAATCCTAGGCCTAAACTTAGGCCTAAGCATAACCCTAACCCTAACCCTAGTCCTAACACTAACCCTAGCCTTAGACCTACCCCTAGCTCAAAGCCAAACCCTTACCCTAAACATAAACCTAGCCCTAACCTTAACTGTAACCATATGCCTAGCTCTAATTCTAACCTTAATCCTAGCCTGAACTTTAGCTCTAACCCTATCAATTACCCTAATCCTAAGCCTAGCCCTAATTATAACCTTATCCCTAACACTAAACCTAACCCTAAACATAGGGGTTTAGCTGTAGGGTTAGGTAAACCTAGACCTAACCCTACAGCTAACCATCACCATAGCCCTAACTCTAGCTGAAACATTAAGCCTTACACTAAACCTAATCCTAACACTAGCCCTAACCCATACCCTAACCCTAACCCTAACCCTAAATCTAACATTATTCATTACCCTAAAAGTAATGGTAAACCTAATGAAAACTCTAGCCATAACCCTAACCCTAAACCAAACCCTAACAATAAACATTTCCCTAGACCTAAAAATAAACCTAACTCTCCCCCTAGCCCTAACCTTAGGTCAAACACTAGCCCTTCACCCTAACCTAAACATAACCCTAGCCCTAAACCTAACAATTACCCTAAACCAAACCCTACCCTATTTATAAACCATAGACTTAATCCAATCATAGACTTAATCCAAACCATAACCTAGCCCTAACTCTACTCTAAATCTATCCATTACACTAAAAATAATGCTAAACCTAATGCTAACCCTAACCCTATCACTAAACCTAACCCATCCATTACCCTAAAACTTAACTGTAACCTAAAATTAACCCTATCCATTACCCTAACCTTAAGCCTAACCCCAACACTAATTCAAGCACTAAACTTAAACTTTAACCTAAACCGAACGCTAACTCTGACCCTAACCCTAATAATAACCCCAGGTCTAAACCTGACCATTACCATAAAAATAACCCTTACATTAGACCTAATATAACTTAACCATAAAACTATCCCTAACCATAACCCTAGACCTGACATTAGCCCTAGCCCTAGCCTTAACCCTAACAGAAACCCTAGCCCCAAACCTATCTAGCTATATGCCACAAATTCCCCTAAAATTAACCCTAACCCCTATGCTAAACCTAACCATAGACCTAACCCTGGGCCTAAACCTAACACTAACCCTAGCCCTAATCTTAACCCTAATTTAACTGTAACCCTAACCCTAACACTAAGCCTAGTCGTAAATCTAACTCTAAGTCTCGTCCTAGCCATATTCCTAGTTCTAATCCTATCCCTTATCAGAAACCTAGCCCTAGCCATAATCCTAGCCCTAAATCTAACCCTAACTCTAAATCTAACCCTAACCCTAAGCCTAAACCTCACCCTAACTCTAGCCCTAAACCTAAAACTAATCCAAAATCCAGCCCTAAAACAAGCCCTAGCCATAAAAAAACGAGCCATAGCCCTAACCCTAACCCTTAGCTTAAACCGAACCCTAAGCCTACATCTAGCCCTAACTTAAGCCCTAATTCGAGTCCTAACTCTAACCCTAAAACTAACCCTGTCCCTGACTCTTACCCTAACACTAAACCTAGCTCTAAACATCACCCTAAACCTTAACCTATGCTTTGCATTCTTCAGCGTGGGGCTATATTCACAAGGAACAAAGCAGAGGGTGCCCACAGAGAACTGATTGTGTGAAGTTTCAAGCAGCTAACACCAACTCTGTTTGTTATCTAGCTCCATTTCCAATTACCCATATAAGTCAAGATAAAATTAAGCCTTAAAATTCAAACTGTTCCTGACAGTGTACCATTGAATAGAGAAGGGCCAAACCTGGGGAACATTGTAAGGCTAGGTAAAAAATAAATCCTGCCTGGTATCAAAGAAATTTGAACAAAACTAACACTAACCCTAACACTATTTCTAACCCTAGCCCTAAACCTAACCCTAACCCTAAGCTGTTTAGAGAACCTTTGATCATAGAAGTCCGAAACTTGGTGTGCCTAGTAGGGACTGATGAATCCTAACCAGTATCAAAAAAAAAAAAATCTCACAAAATAATTGGGAGAGGTGTTTCAGTACATGCCTATTTCCCCTGTTTTTTTCCTAAAGTTCTCTTGGATAATGTACTTTTTCATCCAATAGCTTTGGAAACCTTTTCTAGGAAGAAACCAGAGAGTGCCCACAGAGAACTGATTGAGTGTGTGAAATTTCAAGCAGCTAGCACTAAGCCTGTTTGATTTCCAGTTCCATTTCTATTTGCACGTATAGGTTCAAATGAAATGAATCCTTAAAATGCAAACTGTTCCTGACAGCGAACCTTGAACCAAGAAGGCCCAACACTGGTACATATAGTAAGACTAGGTAAAAGATAAATCCTGCCCAGTATCAGTGAATTTGACCAAAAGTAATTCTAACCCTAACATTCACTCTAACACTTGCCCAAACCCTAACCCTAATAGTAACCATAACCTGTTTAGAGAACCTTTCATCATAGAAGTCCCAAATTTGTGGAGACAAGTGGGGCAAGCTAACAGATGAATCCTTTGCAGTATCAAAGAAATCTGACAAAATGATTGGGGGAGGTATTTCAGTACATGCATATTTTCCTGTTGTCTCCTAAAGTCCTCTTGGATAACATTGTTTTGCATGCTTCAGCTTTGGGATAATTTCACATGGAAGAAATCAGAGTACCGACAGATAATTGATTGAGTATGTGAAGTTTCAAACAGCTGGCACCAATGCTGTTTGATTTCGAGCTCCATTTCCATTTACCCAAAGAGGTCAAAATGAAGTGAACCCTTAAAATATACACTTTACCTGACATTGAGCAATTGAATTGAGAAGGTCCAAACCTGGCATCTATAAAAAGGGTAAGGAAAAGATGAATACTGCCCACTATCAAATAAATTTGAACAAATCTAACTGTATCTCTAATGCTAGATCTGACTCTATCCCTAACCCTAACCCTAAGCTGTTTTGAGAACCTATGATCATAGAAGTCCCAAAATTGGGGATCCTAGTGGGGAAAGCTAGCAGATGAATTCTTCACAGTATCAAAGAAATATGACCAAATAATTGGGGGATATATTTCAGTATATTCATATTTCCCTCTTTTCTCCCAAACTGCTCTCAGATAAACTTGCTTTGCATGCTTCAGCTTAGGGCTACATTCACAAGGAACAAAACAGAGAGTGCCCACAGAGAACTGATTGAGTGTGTGAAGTTTGAAGCATCTATCACCAGCCCTGTTTGACTTCTAGCTCCAAATCTATTTACCCATATAGGTCAAAATGAAGTAAAATCTTAAAATAAAAACTGTTCCTGACAGCAAACCATTGAACTGAACATAGTAGGCTAGTTAAAGATGAATCCTGCCAAGTATCAAATAAATTTGAACAAAACTAACTCTAATTCTAACACTAGCTCTAAACATAGCCCTAACCCTAACCCTAACCCTAACCTGTATAAAGAACATTTCATCATAGAATTCCCAAACTTGGTGGAGCCTAATAGGGCAAGATAACAGATAAATCGTGCCCAGTATAAGAAAAAAATCTTACCAAATAATTGGGGGTGGTAGGTCAATACATGCATATTTCCCTGTTTTCTCCTAAAGTGCTCTTGGATAATGTCTTTTGCATGTCTCAGCTTTGGAAAACTTTCACTAGGAAGAAACCAGAGAGTGCCCACAGAGAACAGATTGTGTGAAATTTCAAGCAGCTAGCACTAACTATGTTTGATTTCCAGCTCCATTTCCATTCACAACTATTGGCCATAATGAAGTAAAAGCTAAAAATCCAATTGTTTCTGAAAGTGAACCATTGAATCTTGAAGGCCCAAACTTGGGGAGCTTACTAAGGTTAGGTCAAGGATGAATCCTGTACAGTATCAAAATAATCCAACCAAGTAAATTCAATTCTCTTTCAGTACACGGGAATTCTGCTTGCTCCTAAAGCACTCAAAGAGAAACCTGTTTCTTTCTACATCAGCGAGGGCTACTTCCACAGGAAACGAACCTGAGAATGCTCACTGAGAACTAATTGAGTGTGTAAAGTTTCAAGCAGCTAGCACAAGCCCTGTTTGATTTCCAGATCCATTTCTATTTATCCATATAGGTCAAATTGAAGTGAAACCGTAAAATACAAATTGTTTTTTACAGTGAACCATTGAATCAAGGCACAAATCTCTGGAAAATAGTAAGGCTACATAAACGACTAAACTTGCCCAGTATCAAAGAAATTTGAACAAAACTAACTCTTACCCTAAGACTAGCTGTAAACCTACCTCTAATCCTAACCCTAAATCTAAACTAACCTGTTTAGACAACCTTTGTCATAAAAATCCCAAATGTGGGGCTTCTAGTAGGAAAACTAACAGATGAATCCTGCCCAGTATCCAAAATATTTTACTAAGTAATTGGGGGAGGCATTTCTGTACATTTATATTGCCCTGTTTCCTCCTAAAGTGCAGTCTGATAAAGTTTCTTTGCATGCTTCAGCTTGGGGAAACTTTCACAAAGAAGAGACCAGAGAGTTCCCACACATTACTGATTGAGTTTGTGAAGTTTCAAGCCCCTAGCATCAATCCTGTTTGATTTCCAGCTCCATTTCCATTTACCCATATAGGTCAACACACAGTGAAACCTTAAAATACAAACTGTTCCTGACAGTGATCTGCTGAACCAAGAAGGCCCAAACCTGGGTAACAAAGTAAGGCTAGTTCGAAGATGAATCCTGCCCAATATCAAAGATATTTGAACAAAAGTAACTCTAATCCTAACATTTTCTCTAACCATAGTCCTAACACTAAGAGCCTTTGGTCATATAAAGCCCAAACTTGGGGAGCCTAGTGGGGCAAAATATCAAATGATTACAGTGCAGGATCAAAAAAGTTTGATCAAATAATTGGTTGAAGTAGTTTAGTCCATGCATATTTACCTGTTTTATTCTAAAGTGCTTTTGGATAAAGTTGTGTTTGTATGCTTCAGCTTAGGCTACTTTCACAAGGAAGAAATCAGAGAGAGCACAGAGACCTGATTGAGTGTGTGAAATTTGAAGTAGCTAGCACCAACCCGATTTGAATTTTGAGCTCCATTTCCATTTACCATATATGTCAAAGTGAAGTGAAACCTCAAAATACATACTATTACTGTCAGAGAACCATTGAACTGAGGGGGCCCAAAACTGGGGAACATAGTAAGGCTAGGTAAAAGATGAATCCTGTCCAGTATCAAAGACATTTGAACAAAACTAACTCTAAATCTAACACTAGGTCTAAACCTAGCCCTAACCCTAACTGTAACCTTAACCATAACCTGTTTAGATAACTTTTGATCATAGAAGTCCCAAAGTTGTGAAACCTATTGGGGCAAGCTAAGAGATGACTCATGCAAAGTACCAAGAAACCTGAACAAATAACTGTGGGAGGTAATTCACTATATGCTTATTTCCCTGTTGTCCCCTAAAGTGCTCTTGGATAAAGTTGTTTTTGTATGCTTCTTCTTTGAACTATATTCAATAGAAAGAAAGGAAAGAGTGCCCACAGAGAACTAATTGAGTGTGTGATGTACCAAGCAGATAGTACCAACCCTGTTTGATTTCCAGCTTCATTCTCATTCACACCTGTAGGCCATAATGAATGACACCTAAAAATTCAAACTGTTCCTGATAGTGAACATTGAAATTAAAGGCTCCAAATTGGGGTTTGTACTAAGGCTAGGTAAAGGATGAATCCTGTAAGTATCAAAGTAATTTGAACAAAAATATTGAAGATTGCTCCTAAAGCACTCACAGATGAAGATATTTCTTTCTATTTCAGCTTAGGGCTACTTTCTCAGGAAACAAACCAGAGAATGCACACTGAGAACTGATTGAGTGTGTGAAGTTTCAAGCAAACTTTCAAACCAACTATGTTTGATTTCAAGCTCTATTTCCATTTACCCATGTAGGTCAAAATGAAGTGAAACTTTAAAATACAAACTGTTACTGACAGTAAACCACTGAATCCAGAAGGCCCAAACCTGGTAAGCATAGTAAGGCTAAGGAAAAGATGAATCCTGCCCAGTATCAAAGAAATTTGAACAAAAATAACTCTAACACTAGCTCTAAACCTAACCCTAACAGTAACTGTAACCCTAACTCTTACCTGTATAGAGAACCAATGATACTAGAAGTCCCAAATTTAGGGAGTCTAGTGGGGAAAGCTAAAAGATGAATACTGTGCAGTATCAAATAAATCTGACAAAACCATTGGGAGACTTATTTCAGTACATACATATTTCTCTGTTTTCTCCTCAAGGGCTCTCGGATACAGTTGCTTTTGCATGCTTCATCTTTGGCCTACCTTCAAAAGAAAGAAAACAGAAAGTCCCCCCTGAGAACTGATTGTTTGAAGTGACACCTAAAAATTTAAACTGTTCCTGACAGGTGTTTCAAGCACCTCCTACCAACACTGTTTGATTTCCAGCTCAATTTTCATTCACATCAATAAGCCATGATGAAGGGAAACCTTAAAATAATACAAACTGTTCCTGACAGTGAACCATTGAACCTACAAGGACCAAACCTGTGGAGCATAGTAAAGTTGGTAAAAGATGAATCCTGCCCAGTATCATAAAAATTTGAAGAAAACTAGGGCCACACGGGTGCTCTCAGCACAGACAGAAGGCTCCACCATGTGGTTGTTCTCAGTGCAGACAGAAGTCTCCGCTGTGCATTCGCTCAAGACTCAGATGGAAGTCTCAGCCTCGTGTGGGCTCTGGGCTCAGAGGGAAGCCTCAGCAGGGCAGCGCTCTTGGCACAGAGGGTAGGCAGCACAGAACACAGAGGCTTTGCTTGGGGGTCACCAGACCAAGTTCTGGACTTGGCACAAGGTCACCCAAGAACCACCCAATTCACCAAACACCCTACACAGGTAACAGATGGAATCCATCTTTCAAAACCTTACTCAACATGTATCAGTGGGCATGGCTACCAGCTCAGTTCTGTGGCTGCTCAGGTACCTGGTTTCCAACTCCCTACCTCCACCTATGATAACTCAAGTTTTTTCTCACAAGCTTTGTTTGGGGCGTAGCTATCAATGTGGAACAGCAACTTTACAGACATCTGGTTTCCAACTCAGAGACTAAGAATAGGGAGGCTACCGGTAGAAGCTCAAACCCTCTCACACTGGCTACCTTCATCACCCAGAGCACAGAGACTCTAGCTAGGAATAGACAACTACAATTACTGCAAGAAAAGAAAACAGAGTTCTGAGATACTTTTTTTTCTTTCTTACTTTTCTTTTCTCGCTCTTCTCATCCATTCTCCCCTACCTTTCCCCCTCTTGTACTCACAACCTCAACATATGTGAAACCAAGAACTTTGCATAAAATTGGACTTTAAGAACTGAATCCAGTGCTGGGTTCGATCCTCAGCACTGTATACAAATAAAGATGTTGTGTCCTCCAAAAACTAAACAATAAATATTTTAAAAATTCTCTCTCTCTCTCTCTCTCTCTCTCTCTCTCTCTCTCTCTCTCTTTCTTTCTAAAATGAAAGAACTTAATCACCAGAATAGTAAAATATAGAGGAATTGCATAGGTTCCACCTCACCTACCTTTATTTTCTCTTATATTCTTTCTCCCCCTCTTTCTTTCTTTCCTTGTTATTTTTTTTCTACTTTTTTCTTCCTTCCTCTATTGCACTTTCAACCTTCTAACTTTTACTATTTATACATAGGGTAATTTTATGAATACAGATAAGGAATTTGAATTTATACATTCTTCCATAAATTATCCCTGTCTATTCATTACACTTCTCCTCAAATTTGCTAAGATAGATTAATCTCATACACTCACACCTTTTCCCCTTAACATAGCATCCAACCTCTGACCATCTGTTCTCAATATACCTCCAGAAATGGTATGCTTTTTATGAAACTAATGACTATATTCTAAAAAATAATTGAAGCCAACATCTGTAGACATAGAGTCTATATATAAATGTATTTTTAATGATTTGGCTTAGACTTTGGGTTAGGTTTAGATTTAGAGTTAGGTTTTGATCTATGCTTAGGGTTAGGTCTAAGGAGAGGGCAAGGGTTAGGACTAGGGTTAGGGCTAGGTTTGGGGTTATGGTAAGGAATAGGATTAGAACCAGTGATAGGGCTAGAGTGAAAGTTATATTTAGTCTTAGGGCCAGAGTTAGGGTTGTGGTTAGGGATAGGGCTAAATTAGGGCTAGGGTTAGTGTTAGGTTTAGGCCTTGGGTTAGGGTTAGAGTTAGGGTTACATGTAGGGTAAGGGAATGGGTTATAGCTAGGTTGAGGGCTGGGGCGAGTGTTAGTATTAGGGTTAGGGCTTAGGTTAGGGTTAGGGTTATGATTAAGGCTAGTTTAGGGCTAGTGTTTGTGTTAGGGTCAGGGCTAGTATTAGGGGTAGGGCTAATGTCAGGTCTAGGGTTACACTTAGGGATAGATTTAGTGTTAGGTTTATGGCTTGTTCCAGTGTAAGGGTTAGGTTTAGGGTAAGGGCCAGGTATAGAGCTAGGGTTATTATTAGGGTCAGGTTCAAGGTTAGGGTTTGGGTTAGGTTAGGGTTTAGGTTTAGGGATGGAATTATCATTAGGTTTAGGATTAGGGTAATGACAGGGATAGGTTTAGGGTTTAGATGTGGTTTAGTGTAATGGATAGGGTTAAGTTTAGGCATAAGATTAGCATAAGGGTTAGAGTTATCATTAGGATAATGGATAAGGTTAGACCTAAGATTAGGGATAGAGTTATGTATAGGATAAGGGCTTTTGGGGGGTTAGGGTTACATTAAGTTTAGGGTTAAAGCTAGGTTTAGGACTCGGATTAAGGCTAGGTTTTGGGTTAGGGTAGGGCTGGGTTTAAGGCTAAAGGGTAATGTATGAAGTAGGGTTATGATTAGTGCTAGTTATAGGGTTAGTCTAGTGTTAGGCTTAGAATTATGTTTACAATGATGTTTAGAGCTAGGGTTAGTGTTAGGTTCAGAGTTAGGGTCTGGATTAGTTTTCAGGTTAGGGTTAGGACTAGAATTAGAGATAGGTTTAGGGATAGGTGTAAGGTTAGGGTTGGTTTAAGATAAGAATTAGGGTTAGGGTTATGACTCGGTTTTGTTTTAGTGCTAGGGGTAGGGTTAGGGCTAGTTTTAGGATTAGTGTTAAGGTTAGGGCTAGTGTTAGTGTGAGGTTTAGGCTTAGGTATAAGGTTAGATTTAGAGTTAGGTTTAGATGTAGGGTTTGAGTTAAGGCTACGGATAGGGTAGGGTTAGGGCTAAGTTTAGGGCTAGGTTTCGGTTGATGGTAAGGAATAGGGTAGAACTTGGTATAGGGCTAGGGCGAGAGTTAGAGTTAGTCTTACGGCAAGGGTTTGGGTTAGGGTTATGGATAGGGCGAAATTAGGCCTGGGATTAGGGCTAGGGTTAGTGTTAGGGTTATGTTTATGTTTAGGGCTAGGATTAGTGTTAGGTTTAGGGTTACATTTAGGTTTAGGGTAAGGGATGGGATTATAGCTAGTTTAAGGGCTATGGTGAGGGTAAGAACTAGGGTTAGATTAGGGTTAGGTTTATGACTAAGGTGAGGTTTATGGCTAGGAATGTGGGCTAAGGTTTGTGTTAGTGTTCGGACTAGGATTAGAGTTATGGTTAATGTCAGGTCTAGGGTTACAGTTAGGGATAGTTTTATGATTAGGTTTATAGCTAGGTCTCTTGTAAGGTTTAGGTTTATGGTTAGGGTCAGGTTGAAATCTAGGGGTATTATTAGGTTTAGGGTCAGGTTTAGGGTTTTTGTTAGGTTAAGGGCTCAGATTAGCATTATTTTTAAGGATAGGGTGATGATAGTTTTAGGTTTAGGGTTCAGGTTAAGTGTAGGGTAATGGATAGGGTTAGGGTTAGGGATAGGATTAGGGTTTGGCCTAGGGTTAGCATAAGGGTTAGTGTTATCATTAGGGTAATGGATATGTTAGAGCGAGGGTTAGGGCTAGGGTTATGCAATGGATTAGGTCTAGGGTTAGGTTTAGGATTAGGATTAAGACCATGGTTAGGGTTAGGATTTGCTTTAGGGTTAAAGATATAGCAGGGCATGCTTTATGGCTAGGTTTTGTGATAGGTTATGGCTACAGCTAATATAAGAACTTGTTATGACTCTGGCTAGTTTTAGGGTTAATATGAGGGCTAGGTATAGTTTTAGGGCTTTTTTAGTGTTAGGGTGATGTTTATGCTAGGTTTAGTGTTAGTGTCAGGGTCAGTGTTCAGGTTAGGTTTATGGTTAGGGTTAAAGCCAGAATTAGGTCTAGGGTTAGGTCTAGGGGATGTGTTAGTGTTTGGCTTAGGCTAAGGGTACTCTTAGGGCTAGGGCTAGGTTTTTCTTTAGGTCTAGGGCTAGAGTAATCACTAGATTTAGAATTAGGTTTAGGTCTAGGGCTAGTGATAGGGTTACATATAGGTATAGGTTACCGGTAGGGCTAGTGTTACGGTTCGGTTTACAGTTAGGTTCAGATTTAGACCTACGATTAGTGTAGGGTCAGAATAAGGGTCAGGGTTAGGGTTAGGGTTTGGGTTATGGTTAGAGCTAGAATGAGGGCCAGGGTTAGGGCTAGTAATATGGTTACTGCTTGGGTCAGATTAGAATTAGATTTAGCATTAGGGTTAGATTTTGGCTTAGGGTAAGGGATAGGGTTAGAGCTAGGGTTAGAGCTAGGGTTAGGGCTAGGGTTAGGGCACAGGTTAGGATTAAATCTAGGTTTAGGGCTCAGATTAGGGCTAGTTTTGTGTTAGGTTTAGGGCTAGTGTTAGAGCAACAGCTAATGTAAGAACTAGGGTTACAATTAGGGTTAATTTTGGAGTTATAGTTAGGGGTTAAACCTCTAGTGTTAGGATTAGGTTTAAGGTTAGGGTGATATTTAGAGCTACTGTTAGTGTTGGGTTAATAGTCAGGGTCAGGGTAGTTTTAGGGTTAGGTTTAGGACTCAAAATAACGCTAGGATTACTATAAGGTTTTGGTTTAAATTTAGGGTAGTGTTTAGAGCTAGGGTGAGTGTTAGGATATGAGTCCGAGTCAGGTTTCGTATTAAGGTTAAGGTTAGGACTCGAATTAGGGCTAGGGTTAGGTCTAGATGTAGTGCTAAGGTTTGGTGTAAGTTAAGGTTTAGTGTTAGGGCTATTGCTCAGTTTTGTTTTACTGCTAGGGATAGGGTTAGAGCTAGTTTTTTGATTAGTGTTACGGTTAGGGCTAGTGTTAATGATAGACTTAGGCTTAGGGTTAGTGTTAGACTTAGGGTTAGATCTAGGATTAGGACTAGGAATAAAGATTAGACAAGGATTATGGCTAGGGTTATGTCTAGGTTTAGGACTAGGTCTAGGGGATACACTAAGGGATAGGGTTAGAACTAGGGGTAGGTCTAGTGTGAAAGTTAGAGTTACTCTTAGGGCTAGTGTTATGGTTATTTTAAAGGATAGGGCTAAATTAGGGCTAGGATTAGGGCTAAGGTAAGTGTTCAGCATAGGCCTAGCATTAGGACTAGGGTTATGATTATGTTTAGGGTAAGGGATGTTGTTATAGCTAGGTATAGAGGTAGGATGAGGGTTGGAGTAGATTTAGGGCTAGGGTTAGGGTTAGGGTTATGATTAAGGCTTCATTTAGGACTAGGATGAGGGCTAGGTTTTGTTGTAGTGTTAGGTCTAGAATTAGGGCTAGGGCTAATCGCACGTCTAGTGTTATAGTTAGGGGTAGATTTAGAGTTAGGTTTGTGCTAGATCTAGTGTAAGTGTTAGGCTTAGTGTAAGGGTCAGGTTTAGACCCAGGTATATTTTTAGGGTTAGGATCAGGTTTAAGGTTTGTTTTAGGTTAAGGTTTAAGGATAGGGTTCAAATGAGTATTAGGGTTAGGCTTAGGGTAATGGATAGGATTCACTTTAGGGTTCAGGGTAGGGTTAGGGTAATGAAGAGGTTTTGTGATAGCAATAAGGAAAGGGTTAGGCCTAGGGTTAGCATTAGGATTAGGATTATCATAAGGATAAAATATAGGGCTGGAGCTAGTGTTCGGGCTAAGTATATTTTTAAGATTAGGGCTAGAGTTAGGGTTAGGGTTTGGGTTAGGTCTAGTAACCATAGCTTAGGGTAATTTTGGGTTAGGTTGAGGGTAAAGTTTAGGTTTTGAGCTAGGGTAAGTCCTAGGGTGAGGATTAGGTTTAGTGTTAAGTGTAGGGTAAGGGTTTTAGATTTGGTCAGGGTTAGGTTTAGGGTTAGGGCTAGGGTTTTCATTAGGTTTATGGTTAGGTTTAGAGTAATAGATTGGGTTAGATGTAAGTTAAGTTTTTGAGTTAATGTTAGGTTTAGGGATAAGTTTAGTTTTAGGGTTGGGTTTTCTGTTGGGTTTAGGGTAAGTGTTAGGGTTTGAGTAAGGTTAGGGCTAAAGCAATGGTTAGGTTTAGGGTTAGTTCTAGGGTGAGGTTTATGTTTTATGTTAGGGTTTTGGTTAGGGTTAGGGCTAGGGTTATCATGACATTTAGAATTAGAGTTAGGGTAATGGATAGGGTTAGAGCTAGGGTTAGAGCTAGTGTTAAGTTTAGGATTAGGTCTAGGGTTAGGGTTATGGGTAGGGATACGGCTAGGGTTATATTTATTTAGGCTAAGGTTTAGGTTGTGAGCTAGGGTTAGGGCTAAGATGAGGGTTAGGGTTAGGGTTAGAGCTAGGGTTAGGTTTAGGCCTTGGATTATGGCTAGGTTTTGTGTTAGGTTTAGGCCTAGGGTTAGTGATATGTGTAATGTAAGGTCTAGAGTTCTAATTACAGCTAGTTGTATGGTAAGCATTATGGCTAGATCTAGTATTAAGTTTGGATTTTGGTTTATTGTCAGGTTTAGAGCTACATTTAGTGTTAGTGTCAGATTCAGTGTTCAGGTTATAGTTAGGGTTAGGGTAAGAGACAGAATTAGAACAAGGTTAGGTATAGGGGTAGGGTTAGTGTTTGAATTAGTTTAAGGGTTATTTTTAGGGATAGGACTAAGTTTTGTTTAGGTCTGGGGCTAGAGTTATTGCAAGATTTAGGATTACGTTTAGGTCTTGGGCTAGTTTTAATGTTAGGTTTAGGTATCAGGTTACCTATAGGGCTAGTGTTAGGGTACAGTTTAGGGTTAGGTTCAGATTTATACCTATAATTAGTGATAAGGTCAGAATATGGGTGAAACTTAGATTTTGATTTTGGATTAGGGTTAAAGTTAGAATGAGGGCTAGGGTTAGGACTAGTAATAGGGTTAGTGTTTGATTTTGTCTAAAGATTAGGATTAGGACTAAGGTTATCATTATGGATAGGGTTTGGCTTAGGGTAATGGATAGGTTTAGAGCTAGGGTTAGGTTACTTTTAGGGTTAGTTTTAAGGCTAGGATTAGGGTTAGGGTTAGGGTTAGATCTGGTGTTAGGGCTTGGATTAGTGCTATTTTTCTTTTAGGGTTAGGGCTAGGGTTAAGGCTATGGCCAATGTAAGAACTAGGGTTACAATTAGGGTTAGTTTTAGGGTTAGGTTTGGGGCTAAGAATGGGGCTAGCATTAGCTTTAGGGTTAGGGTGATATTTAGAGCTAGGGTTAGTGTTTGGATAAGAGTCAGAGTCAGGGTTAATTTTACACCTAGTACTTGAGTTAGAGCTAGTGTTATGCCTAGTTATAGGGGTTGGGTTTAGGGTTAGAGAAACGGCTCCATTTTGTTTTAGGGCTGGGGCTATGGTTAGGCCTAGTTTTAGGATTACCAATAGGGTTAGGGCTAGTGGTATGGTGAGGTTTAGGGTTAGGTTAGGGTATATTTAGAGTTATGTTTATATCTAGTGTTAGGGCTATGGCTAGGGTAACGGCTAAGGGTTGGGCTAGTGTGAGGGTTATGGTAACAGATAGGGTTAGAAATAGAAAAAGGGCTAGGGTGACGTTTGTCTTAGGGCTAGGGTTAGGGTGGGGTTAGGGTTAGGGCTAAACTAGGGCCTGGATTAGCATTTGGATCAGTGTTAGGGTTAGGTCTATGGTTAGGACTATGGATAGGGTTAGTGTTAGTGTTTGGCTTAGAGTTATTTTTAGGGGAAGTGATGGGGTTATAGCTAGGTTCATGGCTAGGATGAACTTTAAAATTCAGGATATGGCTAGGGTGAACGTTTTGGATAGGATTAAGGCTAGGTTAGTTCTAGGATGAGGGCTAGGGTTTGTGTTAGGTTTAGGGCTAGGATTAGGGATAGGGCTAATGTCAGGTCTAGGGTTATGGTTAGGGACAGTGTTAGGGTTAGGTTTATGGCTAGGTCTAGTGTAAAGATTAGGTTTAGTGTAGGGGTCATGTTTAGAGCAGCTGGATTATTAGGTTCGGGATAGGGTTTGGTTTGGATTAAGGTTTACAGTTAGGGCTCAAATTATCATTAGGATTAAAAACTGGCTTTACAATTAGGGTTAGTTTTATGGTTAAAGTTAAGGGGAGTTTTAGGGTTAGAGTAATGGATAGGGTTAGGTTCAGGATTCAGGTTAGGTTTAGAGTAATTTATAGGGTTAAGTGTTAGGGATAGGTTTAGGGTTTGGCCTAAGGTTAGCATTTGGGTTAGGTTTATGTTTAGGATAATGGATAGGGTTAGTGCTAGTGTTAGGGCTTGGGTTAAGCTTAGGATTAGGGCTAGAGTTATGGTTAGGCATAGGGTTAGTGTTAGAGTTAAGGTTAGGTTTAGGGTAAGTGTTAGGGGTTGAGCTAGGGTTAGGGCTAAGGCAAGGTTTAGGGTTAGGATTATGGTTAGGGCTAGGATTAGCATTATGTTCAGGGCTCTGTTTAAGGTAGTGAATAAAGTTAGATCTAAGATTTGGGCTATGGTTACAGTTAAGATTAGGGTTAGGTTTAGGGTTAGGGTTAGGGCTAGAATTATGTTTAGGGTAAGTGTTAGAGTTTAAGCTAGGGTTAGGGCTAGGGCAACCATTAGGGTTAGGGTTTGGGCTAGGGTTTTGGTTAGGTTTACGCATATGGCTAGGATTAGGGCTACGTTTTGTGTGAGATTTATGGCTAGTGATAGGGCTATGTGTAATGAAAGAGACTGGTTCATCGTTATGGCTGGTTTTAGAGTTAGGGTTATGGATAGGTCTATAGTTAGGGTTAGGTTTAGTGTTAAGATAAGGTTTAGAGCTAGGGTTTGTGTTAGGATAAGGTTCATTGTTTGGGATAGCATTTGTTTTAGGGTTAGGGCCAGAATTAGAACTAGGGTTAGGTCTAGGGGTAGGGTGAGTCTTTGTGTTAGGTTAATGGTTATTGTTATGGCTAGGGCTAGGATTTTTTAGGGCTAGGGCTAGAGTTATGGCTATATTTATAATTAGGTTTACGTCTAGTGCTAGTATTATGGATAGGTTAGCTATAGGTTTACCGGTAGGGCTAGTGTTAGGGTTCGGTTTAGAATTAGAGTCAGACTTAGACCTAGGGTGAGTGTTAGGGTCAGAATAAGGGTCAGGGTTAGGCTTAGGCTTTGGGATAGGGTTAGAGACAGAATGAGGGCTAGGGTTAGGACTAATAATAGGGTTAGGTTTTGGGTAGGCTAAGGATTAGGGTTAGAACTAGGGTAGCATTAGGGTGAAGGTTTGGCTTAGGCTAAGGGATAGGGTTAGAGCTAGGGTTAGGGTTTTGGTTAGGGTTAGGGCTAGGGTTATATTTAGGGTTTGGGTTAAAGCTAGGGTTAGGGCTCAAATTAGAGTTAGGTTTTGTGTTAGGGTTAGAGCTATGGATAATGTAAGAACTGGCTTTACAATTCAGGCTAGTTTTATGGTTAGGGTTAGGGCTAGGTCTAGTGTTTGGGTTACATTTAGGGTTAAGGTGATATTTAGAACCAGGCTTAGTTTTAGGGTCAGAGTCAGGGTCACTATTAGTTGTACAGATAGTGTTAGGACTAGGTGTAGCACTAGGATTTGGTTTAGGTTAAGGGTTACTATTAGGGCTATAGCTTAGTTTTGTTTGAATGCTGTTTTCAAATTAGCATTAGGGTTAGGGCTAGTGTTAGGGTGAGTTTAGGTTTAGGGTTAAAGTTAGATTTAGAGTTAGTGTTAGATTTAGATGTAGGGCTAGGATTATATTTTTGGCTTGGTTTGGGCTAGGGTTAGGGCTAGGCTTTGGGTTATGGTAAGAAATAAGTTTAGAACTAGGGCTAGGGCTAGGGCGAGAGTTAGAGTTAGTCTTAGGGCTAGTGATATGATTAAGTTTAAGGTTAGGGCTGAATTAGGGCTAGGATTAGAGTTAGGGTTAGTATTAGGGTTAGGCCTTGGTTTAGGGCTAGGGTTAAGATTAGGGTTAGGGTATAGTATGATGTTATAGCAAGGTTTTGGCCTAGGGCAAGGGGTGAATTTAGGTTTAGGGCTAGTTTTAGAATTAGGATTAGGATTAAATCTAAATTTAGGGCCAGGATTAGGGCTATGGTTTTTGTTAGGGATAGGGTAGCATTAGGACTAGGGCTAATGTCAGGTCTAGGGTTATGGTTAGGGATAGTTTTAGGGTTATGTTTTTGGCTAGGTATAGTGAAAACTTTAGGTTGAGGGTTCAGGGTCAGCTTTATAGCTATGGGTATCATTAGAGTCAGTATCAGAGTCAGGGTTTGTTTAGGTTGAGGTTTAGGGTTAGGGCTCAAATTAGCTTTAGGGTTAGATTTAGGGTTAGGATAATGGATATGGTTAAGCATAGGTTTCAGGTTAGGTTTAAGGTAATGCATAGCATTAGGTATAGGTTTCAGGTTAGGTTTAAGGTAATGCATAGTGTTAGGGTTATGGATAGGGTTAAGGTTATCCTAGGGTTAGGATTAGGGATAGAGTTAGGGTAAGTTAATGGATAGGATTAGAGCAAGAGTTAGGGCTTGGGTTATGGTTAGGATTAAGGCTAGGTTTAGGGTTGGTTTAGGGTTAGGGTTAAAGCTACTGTTAGGGCTCGGATTAATTTAGGGCTAGGGTTAGGGCTATGGCTACTGTAAAACTAGGGTTATGATTAGGGCTATTTTTATGACTAAGGTTAGGGCTAGGTCTATTATTAGTGTTAGGTTAAGCTTTAGGGTGATGATTTGAGATGGAGTTATTGTAAGGATCAGAGTCAGGGTCAGTGTTAGTTTTAGGGTTGGGAATAACACTTGAATTAGAGATAGGGTCAAGGCTAGGTGTACGGTTAGGTTTTGTGTTAAGGTTAGGGCAAGAATTAGGACTAGGGCTAATGTCAGGTATAGGGTTACGGTTAGGATGTTAGGATAGGATTAGCATTAGGGCTATGGCTCGATTTTGTTTTAGGTCTAGGGCATGGGTTAGGGCTAGTTTTAGGATTAGAGATAGTGTTTGGACTAGTGGTATGGTAAGGTTTAAGCTTAGGGTAAGGGTTAGATTTACAATTATGGTTAGATCTAGGGTTAGAGCTAGGGTTAGGGCTAAGGTTAGGGCTAGTGTTAGGGTTATGGTGACAGATAAGGTTAGTACTTGAAATAGGTATAAGGTGAGAGTTAGAGATAGTTTTAGGACTAGGGTTAGAGTTAGGGTTACCATTAGCAATAAATTAGGGCTAGGATTAGAGCTAGGGTTAGTGTTATGGTTGGGCCTAGGGTTAGGGCTTGGGTTAGGGTTAGTGATAGTGTTAGGGTTAGGGTTAGGGGAACTGGAATGGATATGGTTATACCTAGGTTCAGAACTAAGGTGAGGATTGAAATTAGGAACTGGGCTAGGGTTAGGTTTCAGGTTAGGATTAAGGCTAAGTTTAGGGCTAGGATGAGGGATCAGGTTTGTGTTAGGTTTAGGGCAAGAATTAGGTACAGGGATAATGTCAGGACTAGGGTTATGGTTAGGGATACTGTTAGGGTTAGTTTTATGGCAAGGTCAGGTTTCAACCTAGGGTTATAGTTGTAAGGGTTAGGTTTAGGATTAGGGCCAGTTTTAAAGCTAGGTGTATTATTAGAGTCAGTTTCTTGTTTAGAGTTTGGTTTAGGTTATGGTTTAAGTTTAGAGCTCAAATTAGCATTAGGTCTAGGGTTAGGGTTAGAGTAATTGATAGGTTTAGTTTTAGTGTTCAGGTTAGGTTTAGGTAATGGATAGGGTTAGTGTTAGCAAAAGGCCTAAGGTTAGCATTGGGTTAGGCTTATATTTAGGGTAACGGATAGGTGTAAGGCTAGGTTTATGTTTAGGATTATGAGAAGGGTTAGGGTTAGGGTTTGGGCTAGGCCTATGGTTAGTGTTAGGGTTAGGTTTAGGGTAAGTGTTAGGGTTTGAGCTATTGTTAGGGCTAGGGCAAGTGTTAGGGTTAGTGTCAGATCTAGGTTTAGGATCAGTGTTAAGTTGAGGGCTAGGGTTAGCATTAGGGTTAGGGTTATGTTTAGGGTAATGGATAGATTTAGAGGTAGGGTTTGGCCTTGGTTATGGTTAGGATTAGGGCTAGGATTAGCGTTAGGGTTAGGGTTAGGGCTAGGGTTAGGGTAAGGTGAGAGTTAGGGTTAGGGTTACACATAGGGCTAGGGTTAGGACTAGGATTAGGGATAAGTTTTGTGTGAGTTTTAAGGCTAGCGTTAAGGCTATGGGTAACGTAAGAGCTAGGGTTAGGATTATGGTTAGGTCTAGGGTTATGGTTATGGCTAGATGTTGGGTTAGCATAAAGTTTAGAGCTAGGGTTTTTGTTTGTGTTATGGTTAGGTTTATTGTTGGGGCCAGAATTAGGGCTAGTCTTAGGTCTAGAGGTAGGGTTAGTGTTTGGGTTAGGTTAAGGGTTATTGTTAGGCCTAGGGCTAGGTTTTTGTTTTGGGCTAGTGCTAGAGATATAGCTAGATTTAGGATTAGGCTTTTGTCTAGGTCGAGTGTTAGGGTTAGGGTTAGTTATAGGGTTACACGTTTGGCTAGTGAAAGGCTTCAGGGTCAGGTTTCAACCTAGGGTTATAGTTATTCAGAATAAGGGTCAAGTTTAGGGTTAGGGTTTGGGTTAGGGTTCGAGCTAGAATGAAGGCTAGGGTAGGAATTAGTATTAGAGTTATGGTTTGGGGTAGGCTACGGATTAGGGTTAGGACTAGGGTAGCATTAGGTTGAGGGTTTGGCTTAGTTTACCCTAATGCTACCTAGATAAGTTTAGAGCTAGGATTAGGGCTAGTTTTAGGTTTTAGGGTTAGGATTAGGGCTAGGCTTAAGGTTAGGGTTAGATTTAATGCTAGGTTTAGGTCTCTGATTAGGGCTAGGTTTCCTGTTATTACAGAGTTATGGCTAATGTAAGAAGTGGCATTACGATTAGGGCTAGTTTTAGGGTTAGAGTTAGGGCTAGGTCTACTGTTCAGTTTAGGTTTAGGGTTAGTGTGATGTTTAGAGCTAGGGTTAGTGATAGTCTGAGTCAGGTTAAGTTTTAGAGTTAAGGTTAGAACTCAAATTAGGGCTAGGTTAGGGCTAGGTATAAGGTTTTGTTTAGGTTAAGGATTAGTGTTAAGCCTATGACTCAGTTTAGTTTGAATGTTAGGCCTAGGGTTTGGGCTAGTTTTCCAAATAGCATTAAGATTAGGGCTAGTGTTAGGATGAGGTTTAGGCTTAGGTTTAGGGTTTGCTTTAGAGTTAGGGTTAGGTCTAGTTTTAGAGCTAGGGCAAATTTTGGGCTAGTGTTGGGGCTAGGTTTAGGGCTCGGGTTTGGGTTATGGGAAGGGATAGGTTTAGAACTAGGGTTAGGGTTAGGGTGATAGTTAGGGGTAGCATTAGGGTGAGGGTTAAATTAATTCTAGGATTAATGCTAGGGTTAGTCTTCAGGCTAGACCTAAGTTTAGGGCTAGGGTTTGCGTTAGGATTAGTGTAAGGTGTGATGTTATATATAGGTTTAGGGTGAGGGTCCAAATATGGTTAGGGCTAGGGTTAGGGTTAGGATGAGGATTAAGCCTGGGTTTAGGGCTAGTATTAGGGCGAGGTTTAAGGCTAGGATTAGGGCTAGGTTTTGTGTTAGGGTTAGGGCTATGATTAGTGCTAGGGGTAATTTCTGGTGTAGGTTTACAGTCAGGGTTACTTTGGTTTAGTTTTATGGCTAGTTCTAAGGGTTAGTTTGAGGGTTAGGGTCATATTGAGAGATAGGATTATTATTAGGTTCACAATCATGGTTTAGGTTTGGGTTTGGTTAAGATTTAGGGTCAGGGTTCTCATTAGTGCTAGGGTTAGGGTTAAGGTTAAGGTAATGTTTATGTTTAATTTTAGGGCTCAGGTTAGGTTTAGAATAATGGATAAAGTTAAGTTTAGAGATAGGGTTAGTGTTATCCTAGGTTAGCATTAGGGTTAGGGTTATGGTTAGGGTAATGGATAGTGTTAGAGCTAGGCTAAGATTATGGCTAGGATTAAGGCTAGGGTTATGTTTAGGGATAGGGCAAGTTTTAGGGTTAGGTTTAGGTTTAGGGTAATGGTTAGGCCTATGGTTAGGGTTAGGATTAAAAAGAGTTTTAAAGCTTGGATTAGGGCTAGGTTTTGGGTTAGGTTATGGCTAGGATTAGGGCTAAGGTTAATGTAAGAACTAGAGTTATAATTAGGGCTACTTTTAGGGTTACAGTTAGGGCTATGTCTAGTTTTAGGGTTATGTATACATTTAGGGTGATGTTACAGCTAGGGTTAGTGTTAGAGTCAGAATCAGGGTCAAGGTTAGTTTTGGGGTAAGAGAAGATCTGGAATTAGGGCTAAAATTAAGTTAGGTGTAGGGTTAGGTTTTGGATTAGGTTAAGTGTCAGGGTTAGGACTATGGCTCGTTTTTTGTTGTTGTTGTTTGTTTGTTTTGTTTTGTTTTGTTTTGTTTGTTTGGTTTTTTAGGCTAGGACTAGGTTAGGGCTATTTTTAGGATTAGCGTTACTGTTGGGGCTAGTGTTAGTGTGAGGTTTAGGCTTAGGTTTAGGGTTAGATTTAGAGTTATGGTTAGATATAGGGTTAGGTCTGGGGTTATTGTTAGGGATAAGGTCAGGTAAGTGTTAGGGTTATGGTAATGGATAGGGTTAGATCCAGGAATATGGCTAGGGCAAGAGTTAGAGTTAGTCTTAGTGCTAGTTTTAGGGTTAAGGTTAGGGATAAATTAGGGCTAGGATGAGGTAGGTCCAGGATTAGTGTAAGGATTAAGTCAAGGATTAGAGTAAGGGTTAGATTTAGAGGAAGGAATGGGGTAATAGCAAGGTTCAGAACCAGGGCAAGGGATAAAATTAGGGATAGGGCTAGAGTTAGGGTTTGGGTTAGGATCAAGGCTAGGATTAGGGTAGGATGAGGGCTTGCATTTGTGTTAGGGTTATGGCAAGAATTAGGGCTAGGGCTAATATCAGGTCTAGGGTTATGGTTAGGGATAGTTTTAGAGTAAGGTTTATGGCTAGGTCTAGTGTCAGAGCTGGGTTTAGGGTAAGGTTCAGGTTTAGAGCTAGGGGTATTAAAATGGTCAGGGTCAGGTTTTGGATTTGGGTTAGATTGAGGTTTAGGGTTAGGGCTCAAAATAACTTTAGGTTTAGAGTTAAGGTTAGGGTAATGAATAGGGTTAGGTTTAGGCTTCAGGTTAGTTTTAGGGTTCAGTTTAGGTTTAGGGTAATGGATAGGTTTAGATTTATGCCTAGGGTTAGCATTAGGTCTATGATTATCATTAGAGTAATGGATAGGATTAGGGCTAGGATTATGTTTAGGATTAGGGCTAGAGTTAGGGTTTAGGCTAGTGTTAGGTTTAGGGTATGGGTTAGGGATTGAGCTAGGGTTAATGCTAAGTGTATGCTTAGATTTAGCGTTAGGTCTAGGATTAGGGTTAGTTTTAGGGTTAGGATTAGGGTTATCATTTGAGAAAGGGTAGTGGATAGGGTTAGATGTCGAGTTAGGGTTAGGTTTAGGTTTAGGACTAGGGTTACTCTTAGGTTTAGCATACTTGTTAGGGTTTAAGCTAGGGTTAGGACTACAGTAAGTGTTAGGTTTATGGTTAGGTCTAGAGTTAGGTATTCAGTTAGGGTTAGAGTAGGTTTAGAGATAGGGATAGGATTACCATGAGGTTTATGGTTAGAGTTAGGGTAATGGGTGGGGTTAGAGCTAAGGTTAAGGCTAGGGTTAAGTTTAGGATTAGGGCTAGGTTTAGGGTTTGGTTTATGGTTTGGCTTTAAGCTAGGATTAGGTTAAGGGTAAGATTCAGGGATTGAGTAAGTGTTAGGGCTTAGTTGAGGCTTCAGGTGAGAATCAGGGCTAGGGATAGAGTTAGGGTTATGGTTATGGCTAGGTTTAGTATTAGGTTCAGGATTATGTTTAGGGAAATGACCTAAATGACCTAGGGTTTTGGTTTTGTTATGGGTAGGATTAGGGCTAGGATGAGGGTTAGGGTTTGGCCTAGGGTTATGTTTAGGTTAAGGGTTTGGGTTTGAGTTGCAGTTAGGGTTAATGCTAGGTCAAGGGTTAGGTTCAGCATTTGGTTTAGTGATAGGATTATGGTAGATTTAGGGTTAGGGTTAGGGTTAGGGCTAGGCTTATCATTAGAGTTAGGATAAGGGTTAGGGTAATGGATATGTTTAGATGTAGGTTTAGGTTTAAGGTTAAGGTTAGATTTGTTTTAGTGTTATCTTGGAGGCTATCGTTATGTTTAGGTTTATTTTATGGGTTACGGTTAGAGCTAGGGTTAGGGCTATGGTGAGTGGTAGGTTTAGAGTTAGGTTAGGGTTAGTTTTCCAGTTATGGTTATGGTTAGGGTTAGGGTTATCAATAGGGTTAGGTTTACAATTAGGGTAACGTGCAGGTTTAGATCTAACTTTAGGGATAGGCTTAAGTTTAGAATTAGGGCTAGGGTTAGGGTTAGAGTAAGGGATAGGTCTAAGTTTATATTTAAGGTAAGAGTTAGGCTGTGAGTAAGGTTTAGCAGTAAGGCTAGAGTAATGGTTAGGATCAGGGCTAATGTTAGGGTTAGGGTTATGCTTAGGGCTAGGTTTAGGCCTAGGATTTGCTCTAGGTTTTGTATTAGGTTAAGACATAGGGTTAGGGCTATGGTTAATGTAAGAGCTAGGATTATGATTAGGGCTACTTGTAGGGTTAGGGTTATGGCTAGGTCTAGTGTTAGGTTTAGGTTTTAAGTTATGGTCAGGTTTAGAGATAGCTTAGTGTTAAATGCAGGGTCAGTGTTAAGGTTAGAGTTAGAGTTAAGGTTAAAGCCAGAAGTAGGACTAGGTTTATGTCTAGGCTAAGGTTAGACTTTGTGTTAAGTTAAGGGTTATTGTTAGGGCTAGGGCTAGGTTTTTTTTTTTTTTTTGGTCTAGGGCTGGAGTTAAGGCTAGATTCAGGATTAGGTTTAGGTCTATGGCTAGTGGTAGGGTCAGGTTTATGTATAAGGTTACTGGTAGGAATCGTGTTAGGGTTTGGTCTTGGGTTAGGGTCAGGTTTAGACCTACGGATAGTGTTATGTCAGAATAAGGGTCAGGGTTATTGTATGGTTTGGTATAGGGTTAGAACTAGAGTGAGGGCTAGCATTAGGACTATTTATAGGGTTAGGGTTTTGATTAGTCTAAGGATTAGGGATATATCTAGGGTTACCATTAGGGTTAGTGTTTGGCTTATGGTTAGGGATATGGTTAGAGCTAGTGTTACAGGTAGGGTTAGGGTAAGGGTAAGTTATGATGTTACAGCTAGTTTAGGGCTAGGTGAGGGTTAAAGTTAGGGTTAGGTATAGCGTTAAGTGTATGGTTAGAATTAAAGCTAATGTTAGGCCTAGGATTAGGACTAGGGACTGTGTTATAGTTAGGTTAGCATTAGAGCTAGGGCTAAAGTCAGGTACAGCATTATGTATATGGATAGTTTTTGGAATAGGTTTTTGACTAGGTATAATATAAATGTAAGGATGAGGGTTAGGGTCACGTTTAGAGGTAGGGGTATTATTACAGTCAGGGTCAGAGTTAGGGTTTGGTTTAGGATAAGGTTTAGAATTAGGGCTCGATAGCATTAGGGTTAAGGTTAGAATTAGGGTAATGATATCATTAGGATTAGGGTTCAGGTTAGGTTTAGGGTAATGGATAGTTTAGGGTTAGGGATAGTGCTAGGGTCAAGCTAATTAGCATTAGGGTTAGGGTTAGGGTTGGGACAATGGACAGGGTTAGATCTAGGGTTAGGGTAAGGTTTAGGTTTAGTGCTAGGATTAAAGTTAGGGTTAGGTTTAGGGCAAGGATTAAGGCTATGTTTAGGGTTCGAGTTAGGGTTAAATCTAGGGTTGAGTCTTGGATTAGGGCTAGGTTTTGGGCTATGTTAGGGCTTTTCTTAGGGATATGGCTAATGTAAGAACTAAGGTTATGATTAGGGCTAGTTTTAGGGTTACATTTAGGACTAAGTCTGGTTTTAGGATTAGGTTTAGGTTTCGGGTGATATTTTGAACTAGAGTTAGTGTTAGTGTCAGAGTCAGGGTAACAGTTCATTTTAGGGTTAGGGATCGGACTCGAATTAGGGATAGGCTTAGGGCTATCTGTAGGGTTCACATTTGGTTTAGGTTATGGGTTAGGGCTAGTCCTATGGCTCGATTTTCTTTTAGGGCTAAGGCTAAAATTAAGGGTAGTTTTATGATTAGCGTTAATGTTATTGCTACTGATAGGGTGAGTTCAGTTAAGGAGTATATTTAACGTTATGGTTAATTCTAGGGTTAGGGCTATGGCAACTGGTAGAGCTAAGTTTAGTGCTAGTGTTTGGGTTATGGTAAAGGATAGGTTTAGAATTATGGCAAGAGTTAGAGTTAGTCTTATGGCTAGGGTTAGGGTTAGGGCCAAATTAGGGCTAGGAATAGGTCTAGCATTAGTGTTAGGCTTAGGCCAGGATTAGGGCTATGTTTATGGTTAGGTTTAGGGTTAGGTTTTGAGAAAGGGATGCCTGTTTGATTTCCACTTACCCATAGGAGACAAAATGAAGTGAAACCTTAAAATACAAAGTGTTCATGATAGTGAACCATTGAATTGAGAAGAACAAAACTTGGGAGCATACTAAGGCTAGATAAAATATAACTCCTGCAGAGTATCAAAGAAATTTGAACAAAACTAACTCTCACCCTGACATTACCTCTAACCCTAGCCCTAGCCCTAGCCCTAAACTGAACTCTAACCCTAACCTGATTAGAGAACCATTGATCCTAGAAGTCCCACACTTGGGAGCCTTGTGGGGCAAGCTAAGTAATGAATCCTACATATCATCAAACAAATCTGACCAAATAATTATGGGAGAAATTTCAGTACATGCATATTTTCCTGTTTTCTCCTCAAGGGCCCTTGTTTATAGTTGTTTTTGCATGCTTAAGCTTAGGCCTACTTTCACAAAGAACATACCAGAGTCCCTAGAGAGAACTGATGGAGTGTGTGAAGTTTCAAGCAGCTAGCACAAACTTGTTTTTTTTTTTTCAACCCCATTAACTTTCCTGTATAGGTCAAAATAAAGTGAAATCTTAAAATACAAACTGTTCCTCACAGTGAACCTGTGAACAGAGAAGGCCTAAACCTAGGGAACAGAGTAAATCTAGCTAAAAGATAAATCCTGCCAAGTATCAAAGAATTTTGAATAAAACTAACTGTAACCCTAACACTAACTCTAACCCTAGCTCTTCAATTAACCCTAACATTTTTATGGAACATTTGACCATAGAATTTCCAAACTTGGGCAGCCTAGTGGAGCAAGCTAAGAGATGAATGCTGTGCAGTATCAAAGAAATCTGACCAAAAAGTTGATGGAGTATATCAGAACATGTGTATTTCCCTGTTATCTCCTAAAGGACTCTTGGATAAAGTTGTTTTTACATGCTTCAGCTTAGGCCTACTGTCACAAGAACAAACCAGAGATTCCTCACAGAGAATTGATTGAGTGTGAAGTTTCAAGCAGCTAGCACAAATGTTGTTTGATTTCCAGCTCCATTTCCATTTGCCTGTATAGAAAAAAATGAACTGAAACTTTAAAATACAAACTGTTCCTTACAGAAAACCACTAAACCTAAGAGGCCCAAACATATGGAGTATAGTAAAGATAGGAGAAAAATGAATCCTGCCCAGTATCAAAAAATTTGAACAAAACTAACTGTAACCCTAATACTAGCTCTAACACTAGCGCTAACACTAACTGTAACAGAAACCCTAACCTGTTTGAAAAAAACTGTTGATCCTAGAAGTCCCAAACTTGGGAAGCCTAGTGGGCTAAGCTATCAGATGAATCCTATGCAATATCAAAGAAATAACACCAAATCATTAGGGTGGTATTTCAGTTCATGCGTATTTCTCTGTTTTCTGCTAAAGGGCTCTTGGATAAAGTTGTTTTTGCCATCTTCATCTTAGAGCTACTTTCACAAGGAAGAAACCAGAGAGTTCCCACAGAGAACTGATTCAGTGTCTGAAGTTTCAAACATCTAGCACCAACCCGGTTTGATTTCAACTTCCATTATAATTTACCTATATAGGTCAATATGAAATGAAACCTTAAAATACAGAGTGTCCCTTTTAGCAAACCATTGAAATAAGAAGGCCCACACCTGAGGAACATATTAAGGCTAGGTAAACATGACTCCTTCCAAGTATCAAATAAATATTTACAAAACTTACTCTCACCCTAACACTACATCTAACCCTAGCCCTAAACCTAAACCCAACACTAACCCTAACATGATTAGAGAACAATTGATCCTAGATGTCCCACAATTAGAGAGCTTTGTGGGGCAAGCAAAATAATGAATCCTACTCAGTTTCAAACAAAGCTGACAAAATACTTATGGGAGGAATTTCAGTGCATGTATAGTCCCTGCTTTCTCCTGAAGGGCTCTCGGATAAAGTTGTTTTTACGTGCTTCACCTTAGGTCAATACTCACAAGGAACATACCAGAGTGTCCCCACAAATAATTGAGGGTGTGTGTGCAGTTTCAAGCAGCTAGCATTAACCCTGTTTGATTTCCAGGTCCATTTACATTTACTCATATAGGTCAAAATGAAGTAAAATGAAAATACTAACTTTTCCTGACACCCAACAGTTGAACCAAAAGGCCTAAACCTGAGAAACAGAGTAAGGTTAGTTAAAGATGAATCCTGGATTCTATCAAAGAAATTTGAACAGAACAAAGTAACTCTAACCCTAACACTACCTCTAAACTGAGTCCTAATCCTAACTCTAAACCTTAACATAGCCCTATCCCTAACCCTAACTTTAACCCTAAGTTTAACTGTAACTATTGCTCAAACCCTAGCTCTAACTCTATCCATTACCATAACCCTAACCCTAACCTAATGCTAAACGTAGCCCTAACCCTAACATTTCCCCTAGACATACTCTAACCCTAACCCTTTCCCTAGCCTTAAATCTAGCTCCAACCATACCAATTACCATAAACCTAACCCTAACCCTAGACCTAATCATAACCCTAACCCTAGCCCTAACACTAGCCCTAATCCTAACCATAAACATAGCCCTAACCTTAGCTGTAACCCTATCTTTTACCTAAACATAAGGTAACTCAAACACTAACAATAGGACTAAACCTAACTGTATAGCTATCCCTAAGGCTACTCTAAAACATAAATCTAACCCTAAATCTGAACCCTAAACCTAACCATATCCATTACCATAAACCTAATACTAATTTGAGCCTTCGCCCTAAACCTTAACCAAAACCAATCCCTAATCCTGACCCTGACCGTAATAATACACCTCGCACTAAATCTGACCTTTACCCTAAACCTAACTCTTACAGTAGACTTATTCATAACCAAATGCTACAACTACCCTTAACTGTATTGCTAGTCCTGACATTAGCCCTAGCCTTAATCCTAGCTCTAGCCCTAACACAAATCTTCACCTGAGGTGTAAATATACCCTTAATCCTAACCCTCACCCTAACCCTAAACCAAGACCTAATCCTAACCATAACCCTAGCCCTAACTTTAACTCTAACTGTATTCATTACCCTAAACATAACCTTTATCCTAATGCTAACCCTAGGACTAACCCTAACCATAGAACTAGTCCCCAAACTATCAATTACCCTAAACATAATCTGAACCCGAAACCTAACCCTATCTTTACCCTAATGCTAACCCTAAGTCTAATTCGAGCCGTAACCCTAAACTCAAACCTAAACCAAGCCCTAACACTGACCATGGCCCTACAAATTCCCCTAGCTCTAAACCTGAATATTACCCTATACCTAATCCTTACAATAGACCTAGTCAAAAATCTTTCCCTAAAACTATACCTAACTCTAACCCTAGACCTGACATTAGCCCTAGCCATAATTCTAGCCCTAACCCTAACACAAACCCTAGGCCTTATCCTAGCCCAAAACATAGCCTTAATTATAACCCTAACCAAAACTCTAGGCCTAACCTGGACACTAACCCTGGCCCTAATCTTAGCCCTAATTTAGCCCTATCCCTAACCCTAGTCCTACGACTAACTCCAACTCTCACATTAGGACTTTCACTCATTCTAACCTTATCTCTTACCGTAACCCTAATCCTAGACCTAACCCTAGTCATAACCCTTGCCCTATCCTTTGCCCTAGTACTAACCTTAGACAAAACCTAACTCTAAATCGAGCCCTAACCCAAACACTAAGCCAAACCCTAACACTTGCCCAAACCATAACACTAATCCTAAAACTGGCCCTAACTCTAGCCCTAGCCCTAAAACAAAACCGAGCTACAGCTGTAATCCTAACTCTTAATGTAAACCAAACCCTAACCTTAAACCTAGCCCTAACCCTAGCCCTAATATGAGTTGTAAGCAGAACCCTTAAACTAACCCTGAACCTGACACTGACCCTAACAACACTAGTTCTAAACATCACCCTAACCCTAAACCTAACGTTAACACTAACTCTACCCCCAAAACACTAAAACTAGCCCTAAATATCACTATAGTACTTACATGAACCCTAACCCTAACTCTATCCCTAACTTAACCCAAAACTTAGCCCTAATCCTAGCTTTAACCCTAGCCCTATTCATAACCATAAATCTAGCCCTAAACCGATCTCTAAATCTATCTATTACCATAACCATAATGATAACACTAATGCTAACCCTAGGCATGAACCTAATCCTATCCCTAATTTTAACCCAATCCATTACCCTGAATCAAACCTGAACCTAATACTACCCCTTTTATTACCCTAATCCTAACACTAATTTGAGCCCCAAATTTAAACCTTAACCTATCCCAAACCCTAACCCTGACCTTGACTCTAAGAAAACCCCTAGCTCTAAACTTGAACATAATTCTACACCTAATCCTTACTCTAGACGTAGCCATAATCTTTTTTTTTTAATTTTTTATTGTTGGCTGTTCAAAACATTACATAGTTCTTGATATATCATATTTCACAATTTGATTCAAGTGGGTTATGAGCTCCCATTTTTACCTCATATACAGATTGCAGAATCACATCAGTTACACATCCATTGATTTACATATTGCCATACTAGTGTCTGTTGTATTCTGCTGCCTTTCCTATCCTCTACTATCCCCCTCCCCTCCCCTCCCCTCCCCTCTTCTCTCTCTGCTCCCTCTACTGACATTCGTTTGTCCCCCTTATATTATTTTTCCCCTTCCCCTCACTTCCTCTTGTATGTACTTTTGTATAACTCTGAGGGTCTCCTTCCAATGATAACACTAATGCTAACCCTAGGCATGAACCTAATCCTAATTTTAATCCAATCCATTACCCTGAATCAAACCTGAACCTAATACTACCCCTTTTATTACCCTAATCCTATAACTAATTTGAGCCCCAAATTTAAACCAAACCCTAACCCTGACCTTGACTATAATAAAACCAATAGCTCCAAACTTGAACATAATTCTACACCTAATCCTTACTCTAGACGTAGCCATAATCTTAACCCTAAAACTATGTTTAACCATAATTCTGGACCTGAAATTAGTCCTAGCCCTAATCTTAGTCCTAAACCTTAAAAAAAAATAAAAAAACCTAGCCCTCATCCTAGCCCTAAACCTAGCTTTAATCATAATCCTAAAACAAACCCTACCCCTTACCCAAATTGTAACGCTCACCCTACCTATATACCTAGCTGTAATGCCATCTCTTACCATAAACTTAATCCTAACCCTAACCCTAATTCTAGGCTTAAGCCAAAGAATAAACCTAGTGATAATTCTAGCACTATTTTAGCCCTATCTCTAACCCAAACACTAACCCTAGCCCTAAGACTAACTCTAACTCTCGCCCTATACCTATCCCTAGTTCTAAACTTATCCCTTACCATAACCCTATCCCTAGCCCTAACCCTAGCCCTATCCTTAGTCCCAGCCCTAACTCTAGATCTAACTTTAACTCCAAATCTAACCCTAACCTTAAGGTTAAGCTTAACACTTACACTATCCCTAAGCCTAAACCTAAAACTAAACCAAAACCAAGCAATAGCCCTAACCCTAAACAGTAACTTAAACCAAATCCTAACACTAAACCTAGACCTATTCCTAGCTCTAATTCGAGTTCTAACACTAACTTTAAAACAAACACTGACCCTGACTCATATCCTAACATTCAACCTAGCTCTAAACACCGCCCTCACCTTAAACCAAATTCTAAGAATAGCCCTAACAATAATTCAAGCCCTTTAATTAGCCCTAAAATGAACCCTGACCTGACTCTTATCCTAACACAAACCCTGTATATAAATATCACCCTAAACTTAAACCTAACCCTAACACTAAACATCATCATAACACTAAAGCTAACCTAAATTCAACCCCAGTTCTTACATTAGCTATGGCCCTAATCCTATCTGTAACCCTAACACAAACACTAGTCCTAATCCGAGCCCCTAAACCTAGATTTAACACTAACTATAACCCTAATCATAGCCCTAAACCTAGCTCTAAACCAATCCCTTACCCTAAACAAACCCCTAAACCTAAGGGTAACTCTAGACCTATCCCTAATCCTTAGGCTAACCAAAACCCTAACTCTATAAATAGCCCTAACCCAAGCTCTCATTCTAGCTCTAACCCTATCCCAAATTCTAAACCTAACCCTGACTCTTATACTGACACTACCACTAATATTAGGTCTAACTCTAACCCTAACTCTCACCTAAAACCTATGGTAATCCTATCCCTAGACCTAACCCTGAAGCTAACTCCCAGCCTAGACCTAACCATAGCTCAGAACCTAACCCTTATGCTAAACATAACACTAAACCTAACCCTAGTTCTAACCCTCACCCTAACCCTAAATCAAGACCTAATCCTAACCATAACCTAGCCATAAACTTAATTCTAAATGTATCCATTACCCTAAACATTGCCCTTATGCTAATGAAACCCTACGCTTAACCCTAACCCTATCACTATCCCCCAAACTGTCAATTACCCTAAACCTAACCTGAACCCTATACCTAACCTTATCATTACCCTAATGCTAATCCTAATGCTAATTTGATCCCTAACCCTAAACTTAAACCCAAACCAAAGCGCAACACTGATCCTGACATTAATAATTCCCCTAGCTCTAAACCTGACTATTACCCTATACCTAACCCTTACACTAGATTTAGCCATAAAACTAACCCTAAAACTATCCCTAACCATAACCCTATACCTGACTTAACCCAGACATAATCCTACCCCTAACCCTAGCACAAACCCTAGTTTTTATCCTAGCCTTAAACATAGACTTAATTATAACCCTAACCCTAACCCTAGGCCTAAACCTAACACTAACCCTAACCCTAATCTTAGCCCTAATTTAGACCTCTACCTAACCCTAACCCTAAGCATAGCCCAAAGACTAACTCTAACTCTCAACCTAGCCCTAACTATAGTTCTAACCCAATAGTTTACTGGAAGCATAATCCTAGCCCGAACCTTAGGTCTAACCATAGCCCTATTCATATCCCTGGCCATAGATCTAACCCTAACTCTAAATCTAACCCTAACAATAAGCCTAAACCTAAACCTAACCCTAGCCCTAACCCTAAGGCTAATTCTAAAACTAGCCCTAACCCTATCCCTAGCTCTAAAACAAAACCAAGACGTAGACTTAACCCTAATCCTTAACATAAACCAAGCTCTAATCCTACACCTAACCCTAACTCTAGCAATAATTTGAGTCTTAATTCGAACCCTAAAACTAACCCTCACCCTGACTCTGACTTTAACACTAACACTAGCTCCAAACATCACATTAACCCTAAACCTAAACCTAACACTAGACCTAATCCTCACCCCTAACACTAAAATAAGCCCTAATCATAACCCTAGAACTTTCATTACCCATAACCCTAACCCTAGCCCTAACTTAACCTAAATCCTAGCCCTATTCAGAGCCCTAACCCTAGCTTTAACCCTAAACCTAACTCTATCCCTATCATTAATTTTAACAATAACCCTAGCTGTAAACCTAGCTCTAACTCTATCCATTACCCTAACCCTAAACCTAACCCTAATGCTAACCCTAGTCCTAAACCTACCCTATCCCTAACCTTCACCATATCCATTAGCCTTAATCTAACCTGAAACCTAAACCTAACCCTATCATTACACTGATCCTAACCGTGATGCTAATTTGAGTCCTAACTTTAATCCTTAATCTATCCAAAACACTAATCGTGACCATGACCCTAATAAAACCCTTAGCACTAAACCTGACCCTAACCCTAAACCTAATGCCAAGGCATAGCCATAAACCTAAACTTAAACTATCTTTAGCCATAACCCTAGACCTGAAATTAGCCCTAACCATAATCCTACCCCTAAACCTAGCCTGAATCCTAACCTGAATCATAACCCAAGCCCTAACCCTAATTTTAACCCTCACACTAGCCCTAAAACTAACTATAACCCCATCCCTTACCATAAACCTAACCATAACCCTAAATCTAACCCTAATCCCCAGCCTAACCCTAGGCCTAATACTAACACTAAGCCTAGCACTAATCCTAGCCCTAATGTAATCCTATCCTAACCCTAACCCTAGCCCTAAGACTAACTATAACTCTTGCCGTAGCCCTAGTTCTAACCTTAGCCCGAGTCCTAACTCTAGATCTAAACCTAACTCTAAATCTAAACCAAACTCGAAATTTAACTGTAATCATAAGACACACCAGACCCTGACAATACCCCTAACCATAATGCTAATCCCAAAACTTGCCCTAGTCCTGGCCCTAGCCATAAAACAAAACCAAGAAATATCCCTAACCTAAACCCTTAAACTAAACTAAACCCAAACCTTAAACCTAGCCCTAACCCTAACCCTAAAAATCACTCTGATCTGACGTTGACCCTAACACTAATCCTAGCTCTTCATCACGGTAACTTAAATTAACCCTAACACTAGACCTAGCCTTTACCGTAACCCTAAAACTAGCCTTAATAGTAACCCTAGTTCGTACATTAGTCATTATCCTAACCCTAGCATTAACCCTAACACAAATCCTACCCTGGATACAAGCCTAAATCTACCTTTAATCCTAATCTTAACCCTAACACTAGCCCTAAACCTAATGCTAACCCTAGCCCTAAACCTAGCTCTAACCCTATCCCTTACCCTAAGCCAAACCCTAACCCAAATGCTAACCCTAGTCCTAACCCTAAACCTTAGCCTAACTTCAACTCTAACTATATTACTAGTCCTAACCCTAGCCCTAATTCTACCTGTAAACCTAACACTGACCTTCATCTGATGCTAATAGTAACCTTAGGTCTAAAACTGACCCTAAACCTAAACCAAAACCTAACACTAGACCTACCAGTAAACCTATACTTATACCTAAGCCTAACACTACATCTAGACCCAAAGCTAATCCTAAATATAGCTATAACTCTAGCCCTTGATCAAAATAAAATCCTAGAACTAGCCCTAACAGTAACCCTTAACCTAAACCAAACACTTACCCTAAACCTAGTCCTAATTCTGGCTCTAACTCTATCCCAAACACTGACCCTGATCCTAACATTTAAACTACCTTTAAATTTGACAGTAACCCGAAACCTAGACCTAATACTAGACTTAACCATAATCCTAAACCTAAAACTATCCCTAAACATAACCCTAGCTTTTACATTACCCATAGTCCTAACCCTAGCCCTAAACCTAACACAAAACCTAGAGTTAATCCTAGGCCTAAACTTAGTTCTAAGCATAAACCTAAGCCTAGCCCTAACCCTAACCCTAACTCTAACACTAACCATCTACTTAGACCTAAACTTAGCTCAAAACCTAACTCTTGGGCTGGGGATGTGGCTCAAGCGGTAGCACGCTCGCCTGGCTTGCGTGTGGCCCGGGTTCGTACCTCAGCACCACATACAAACAAAGATATTGTGTCCGCTGAAAACTAAAAAATAAATATTAAAAAAATTCTCTCTCTCTCTCTCTCTCTCTCTCTCTCTCTCTCTCTCTCTTTAAAAAACCTGACTCTTATACTAAACATAACCCTAGCCCTATCCTAAATCCTAATCCTAATCCTAGCCCTAATCCTAACCTTAACCCTAGCCCAAATTTTAGCTCTAACCATATCCATTACCCTAACCCTAACCCTAACCCTAATTAAAACCCTATTCCTAACACTAAACCTAACTCTAACCATAAACTTGAACTTAGAACTAAACCTAAACCTAACCCTTGCACTAGCCCTAACTGTAGCTCAAACACTAACACATAACCTAACTTAACCATATCCTTAACCCTAAACTAACACTAACCCTAATCCTAATAATTACCCTAAACCAAACCCTAGTTCTATCCCTAAACCTAGCCCTAATCCTAGACTTAATCCAAACCATAATCTAGCCCTAACCCTAGCCCTAAAACTATCCATTACACTAAATACAACCTTAATCCTAATGCTAACCCTAACTCGACTGCTGAAACCTAATCCATCCAATACCCTAAACCTTAACTAAAACCTAAAATAAACCCTTCCATTACCTTAACTTTAAACCTAACCCCAACACTAATTCAAGCCCTAACCCCTTAACCTTAATGTAAACCAAATGCTAACCCTGACCCTGACCGTGACACTAATAATAATTCTAGTTCTAAATCTGACCTTTAACCCAAACCTAACCCTTACACTAGATCTAGCCATAACCTAACCCTAAAACTATCATTAACCATAACCCTAGACTTGATATTAGCCCTAGCCCAAGTCCTAGCCCTAACCCTATCAGAAAACATACCCCTCATCCTAGCCCTAATCCTAGCCTTAATCTAAACTGAAACATAACTCTAGGCTTAATACTAACTCTAAACCTCACCCTAGCCCTAAACCTAGCTATAACCCACCCATTTCCCTAAACTTAACCTTAACCCCCGTGCTAACCCTAAACCTAGCCCAAACCCTAGGCTTAACCGTAACACTAACCCTAGTCCTAATCCTAGCCCTAGTTTATCCCTAACCCTAACACTCACCCTAAGCCTACTCCTAAGAATAACTCTAATTCTCACCCTAGACGTATCCCTAGTTCTAAAAATATTCCTTACCATAACCCTATCCCCAGCTCGAACCCTAGCACGAGCCCTAACCCTTGATTAACCCTAACTCTAAATCAAACCCTAAGCCTAAATTTCACTCTAACACTAGCCCTAACCTTGACTCTAATCCAAAATCTAGCCTTTACCCTGCCCTACCCTAAAACAAAACTGAGCCACAGCCCTAACCATAACCCTTAACCTAAACCAAAACCTAACCCTACACCTAGCAGTAACTTTAACCCTAATTTGAGTCCTAAACCTAACACTAATACGAACCATGACCCTGACCCCAAATATAACCCTTGCTCTAAACATCACCCTAACCCTAACCCTAAAACTGGCACTAATTGTACACTAGTTCATTCATTAGCCAAAACCCTAACCCTAGCCCAAACGAAACCCAAAACCTAGCCCTTATTTGAGACTTAACCATAGTTTTAAAAATAAACCTAACCCAAAACCTAGCCCTAAAACTTAGCCTCACCCTAGCCAGAATCCTAAACATAACCTTAGCTTTATCACTAGCTCTGACCCTATCCATTACAGTAACCATAACCATAACCTAATGGTAAGCCTTTGCCTAACCCTAACCTTATCGCTAACCATAACCTTATTCATTAACCTAAACCTAACCTGAACCCTAAACCTAATCCTATCATTACCCTAATCCTAACCCTAATGCTAATTTGAGCCCTAATCCTAAACTTAACCTAAGCCAAACCCTAACTCTGACCCTTCCTGTAATAATATACCTAGCTCTAACCCTGAGCCTACCCCTAAACCTAAACTTTATACTAGACCTAGCCATAAACCTAATCCTAAAACTATTCCTAATGTAACCATAGACCTGACATTTGTTCTAGCTGTAAACCTGGCCCTAACCTTAACAAAAACCATAGCCCTAATCCTCACCCTAACCCTACCCACAAACCTAGCCCTAAACTTAGCTGTAACCCAATCAATTACTGTAAACATTGCCCTAATTCTATTGCTAACCCTAGGCCTAAATCTAAACCTATGCCTAACCGTAACCATATCCATTATGCTAAACCTAACCTGAACCCTAAACCTAACCCTATCATTACCCTAACCCAAATCCTAATGCTAATTTGAGCCCTAACCCTAAACCCTAACCTAAACAAAATCCTAAACCTGACTCTGACCCTAATAATACCCCTAGCTCTAAATTTGACCCTTACCCTAAATCTAACCCTTACACTAAACATAACCATAAACCTATCCCTAAAACTATCCATAACCGTAACCTTAGAACTGACATTCATCCTAACACTAATCCTAGCCCTAACCAAAACACAAATTCTAGCCCACATCCTAGCCCTTAACCTAGCCTTAATCATAACTCTAGTGAAACCCTAGCCCTAACCCTAATTCTAACCTTCGTCCTAGCTCTAAACCTAGCTCTAACCCCATCATTTACACTAAACCTAACCCAAAGCACAAAACTAAATCTAGGCCTAAACATAAACATAAACCTAGCTTTATTGCTAGCCCTAATTAAGCCCTATACCAAACCAAACCCTAAGCCTAAACCTAAGAATAACTCTCACTCTTGCCCTAGCCCTATCCCTAGTTCTAACCCTATTTTTATCATAACCCTAATCCTAGCTATAAACCTAGAACTAACACTAGCCATATCCTTTGCTCTAGACCTAACACTAGATCTAATCCTAACTCTATATCTAACTCTAAACTGGAAACTAAACCTAACCCTAACACTAGTCTTAAACCAAATGCTAATCTTAAAAGTAGCCCTAAACATAGCTTTAGCCCTAAAACAAAACCCGAGCCATAGTCCTAACTGTAAAGCTTAACCCAAACCAAAACTAACCCTACACCTAGCCCTAATGCTAGCCCTAATTCGAGTCCAAACCCTAACCCTAAAACTACCCCTGACCTTAATTTTGACCCTAATACTAATCCTAGCTCTGAACATCACTCTAATGTTAAACCTAACCCTAACACTAGTACTAGTCCTAACCACAATCTTTTAACTAGCCCAAATCATAACTCTATGGAAAACATTGGCCATAACTCTAAACCTAGACCTAACTCTAACCAAAACCTAGCCCTAATCTGAAACCTAACCCTAGCTTTAACCATAAACCTAATCCTAACACTAGCCATAACCCTACCCTAAATGTACCTCTAACCCTAGGTCTAACCCTATCCCAACCCTAAGCCAATCCTAACCCTATTACTAACCCTAGTCCTAACCCTAATCCTATTACTAGTCTTAACTGTAGCCCTCATTCTAGCTCTAACCATAACTCAAACTTGAAACTTATTCTGACCCTAATGGTAACCATAGCTCTTAACCTGACCCTAACCCAATATTGAAACCTAACACTAGCACTAGAAATAAACCGATTCCTAAACCTAACACTAACACTAGCCCTAGACCTAAACTTAATCCTAAATCTAGCCATATCTCTAGCCCTAGAACTAAACACAAACCTAGCCCTAGCCCTAATAATAAACCTTAACCTAACCCAAACACTAACCCTATCCCTAGACCTAACCCTAGTGATAATTCTGGCTTTAACCCTAAAGCTAATTCTAACCTGAACACTGACCTTGACCCTAACACTAACTCTAGCTCTAAACATCACGCTAACACTAACCCTAACCCTAACACTTGACCTAGCCATAACACTAACCCCCAAACTGGCCCTAATTATAACCCTAGTTCATACATTAGCTGTATCCCTAACACTAGCCCTAACCTAACCCAAATCATGGCCCTAATCCTGAGTGCTAAACCTAGCTTTACCCCTAACATTAATCCTAGCCATAAAGCAATCCCTAACCCTTGCCCTAATCCTATCTCTTATCCTATTTTTTACCTTAAGCCAAATCCTAAACCTAATGCTAACCCTAGTCCTAGCCCTAATCCATACCCTAACCCAAATCCTAACCCTTTTACTAGTCTTAAACCTAGTCCTCATTCTAGCTCTAACCATAACCCAAACCCTATTCCCAACCCTGAAACTTATACTGATAATAACACTAACCGTAGGTCTAAACCTGACCCTAACCGGAATCCAAATCCTAACATTAGCCCTACTGGTAATCCTATATCTAAACCTAAACCTAACACTAGTTCTAGACCTAAAACTAATCCGAAATCTAACCATAACTCTAGCCCTAGACCTGAACAACAACCTTGCCCTAGCCCTAGCAATCACCCTTAACATAACCCAAACACTAACCCTACTTCTACACCTAACCCAGTCCTAATTCTGGCACTAACCCCAACACTCACTCTAACCTGAACACTGACCCTGACCCTAACATAAGCTCAGCTCCAAGGATCCCCCTAAATCAAAACCTAATCATAACACTACACCTACCCATAAACCTAACCCTAAAACTAGCCCTAATCATAACCCTAGCTCTTAACTACCCATGGCCCTAACCCTAGGCCTAAAATAACAAAAAACCTAGCCCTAAGTGTAAACCTTAAATAACCGTAACACTAACCCTAACCCTAACCCTCCCCTTATACCTAACCCTAGCTGAAAGCCTAACCTTTACCCTAAACATAACCATAGCCTTATCACAAACACTAACCTAACCCTAGCCCTAATCCTAACCTTAACCATAGCCTTAACCACAATTCTAATTCTATACACTACCCTAACCCTAGCCCTAATCCTAACCATAACCCTAGCCTAAACCCTAGCTCTAATACTATCCATTACCCTAACCATTATCCTAACCCTAATTTTAACCCTAGGCTTAACACCCTATCACAATCCCTAAACCTATCCATTACCCTAAAACTAACTTATACCCTAATCCTAAGCCTATTCATTACCCTAACCCTAAATCTAAAACCAATGCTAATTAAAGCCCTAAACCTAAACCTTAACCTAAACTAAACCGTAAGCCATAACCTGACCTTAATAATACATCTAGCTCTAAACTTGACCCTTACCCTAAATCTAACCCTTACACTAGACCTAACCATAAACAACCCTAAATTTATCCCTAACCATAACCATAAACTTAACCCTAGACACTTACCCTAACACAAATCCTAGCTCTAAACCTTATCCTAGCTGAAAAATTAACCCTAACACTAGACAAACCATAAAACATACCTATAAACATAACCCTAGCTCTTACATTACCCATACACATAACAGTAGCCCTAAATCTAACACATATCTTAGCCCTAATCCTAGCCCTAAACCTAGACCTAAGCGTAACTATAACCCTATTTTAACCCTAACACTGGCCCTGGCCCTAACCCTACTCAAACTCTAATCCTTACCCTAAACATAACAATAGCCCTAACCCTCAAGCAAACCCTAAACCTAGCCCGAATCCTAACTGTAACCATATCACAAAACCTAGCACAATCTCTATCAATTACCTTAAACATAACCCTAACTCTAATGCTAACCCAAGCCATAACTATAACCCTAACCCTAACCATAGCCCTGACTCTAACCCTAACACTCACCCTAGCCCTAACCCTAGCTCAAACCCTGACACTTCTCCTAAACCTAACACTAACACTAACCCTAGGCCTATCTCTAAACCTAGCCAAAATCCTAACATTAACACAAGCCCTAACACTAGCACTAACTCTATCCTTTACCCAAAACATAAACCTAACCCAAATGCTAACCCTAGGCCTAACCCTAATCCTATTGCTAACACTAACCCTATTACTATAAAACTAACCTGAACTCTAAACCTAACACTATCCATTACTTTAACCCTAACCCTAATGCTAATTTGAGCCCTAACCCTAAACCTTATCCTAAACCAAACCCTAAACCGGACTCTGACCATAATAATACACCTGGCTCTAAACCTGACATTTACCCTAAACCTAACTTTCCACTAGACCTAGCCATAAACCTAAAGTTAACACTATTCCTAACCATAATCCTAGACCTGACATTAGCCCTAGCCCTAATCCTAGCTCTAACCCTAACACAAACCCTAGCCCTCATCCTAGTCCTAAACCTACCCTTAATCCTAACCTGAACACTCACCCTATCCTATACCTAATTGTAACCCTTGCCCTAGCCCTGAACCTAGCCATAACCTCATCCCTTCCCCTAAAACTAACCATAACCCTAACACTAACGCTAACCCTAATTCTAGCCCTAACCATGGGCCTAACCCCCTAACATTAAAAATAGCACTAATCTAGCCCTAAATTAGCCCAAACCCTAAGCAAACCCCTAACTCTAGCCCTAAGAATAACTCTCTCAACCTAGCCCTATTTATATTTTTAACCTCTCTGTTACTGTAACCCTAACACTAGCCCTAACCTTAGACCTAACCCTAGAACTAAACATAACTCTAAGTCTAACCCTAACCTTAAGCCTAAACCTCACCCTACCACTAGCTGAACACTATTGCTAATGATAAAACTCACCCTAACGCTAGACCTAACCCCCCCCCAAAAAAACGAGCCATTACCCTAACCCTAAAAGTAAGCTAAACCAAACCTTAACCCTATAACTAGCCATAACTCTAGCTCAAATTCGAGTCCTAAGACAAAAAAAAACCCTTACCCTGACTCATATCCAAACACTAAATCTAGCTCTCTATATCACCCTAACTATAAAGCTAACACCATTCCTAGCCCAAACCTGAACCCTAAATCGAACCCTGAAAATAACCCTAGTTCTTACATTAGCCTGAGTCCTAACCCTAGCCCTAGCCCCAAAACAAAAATAGCCCTAATCTGAGCCCTAAAACTAGATTTAACCCTTCCCTAACCGTAGCCCTAAACCTAACCCTAACCCTAACTCTAAGCCTAGCTGTAAGTCTATCAATAATCCTAAGTCAAAACCTATCCATAATGCTAACCCTAGTCCTAATCATAACCCTTAGCCTAAATCACACACTAACCCTATTACTAGTCCAAACCCTAGCTCTCATTCTAGTTCTAAATTTAACCCAAAACCTAACCCTAACCTTCACCCTTATTCTGACCATAACACTAATTATAGGTCTAAACCTTACCCTAACCCTAAACTGAACCCTGAAACTAGCCCTACCAGTAAACTTACCTAAACCTAACCATAACACTACCCCTAGACCTAAACCTAATCCTAACTCTAGTGATAACTCTAGCCCTAGACCTAAACAAAAACTTAGTCCTTGCCCTAACTATAACCCTTCACCTAAACCAAACAATAACACTACCCCTAGACCTAACCCTACTACTGATTCTGGCTTTCACCTTAACTCTGAGCTGAACATTGACCTTGACACTAACACTAAACCTAGCTCTAAAACTGACTCTAAACCAAAATCTAAACCTAACACTACTCCTATCCATAACCCTAACTCTAAAACTAGCCCTAATTAGAACCCTGGATCTTACATTACCCATAGCACTAACCCTAGACCTAAACCTAACACAAAACCTAGTCCTAATCCAAGGCCTAAACCTTCCATAAGCATAACCCTAACCATAAACCTAGCCCTAACCCTAAGCCTAACCCTCATCTTAGACCTAAGCATAGCTCAAAGCCTTACCTTTGGCCTAAACAAAACCCTAGCCTTATCCCTAACAATAAACCTAACCCTAACCCTAAACCTATATATTACCATTATGATAACCCTATTCCTAATGCTAACCTTAGGCCTAAACTTAACCCTCTCACAAACCATAAATCTCTCCATTACCCTAAACCTACCCTGAATCCTAAACCTGACCCTATTCATTACCCTAAATCTAACTCTTACTCTTATGCTCATTTGAGCCCTGTCCCTAAATCTTAACCTAATACAAACTGCAACCCTAACCCTGAACCTAAAAATACCCCTAGCTCTAAAACTGACTCTTACCCTAAACTTAACACTTACACTAGACTAAGACATAGACCTAATCCTAAATCTACTGCTAACTGTAAAACTAGACGTGACATTATCCCTAGCCCTAATTCTAGACCTAACCCTACAACAAACCCTAGCCCTCATCCTAGCCCTAAACCTAGCCTTATTCATAACCGTAACCCTAACCCTAGCCTGAATGCTAATTCTAACCCTCACTCTACCTCTAAACCTAGCTATAACACATCCCTTACCCTAAATGTAACCCCAAACCTATCCCTAATGCTAGGCCTAAGCTGAACACTAAACCTAGTTCTAATCCTTGCTCTGATTTAGCCCTATCCCTAAAACTAACCATAACCCTAGCCCTAAGACTAACTCTAACTCTCAACCTAGCCTTATCCCTAGTTCTATCCCTATCATTTACCATAACCCTATACCTAGCCCTATCCTTAGACCTAGCTCTAAACCTAGATCTAACCCTAACAGCAAATCTTAACCCAATCCTAAGCCTAATCCTAACACAAACACTAGCCATAACCCTAAGGCTAATCAGATAACTAGCCCTAACCATAAACCTAGGACTAAAACAAAACTGAGCAATAGGGGCTGAGGATGTGGCTCAAGCAGTAGCGCATTTGCCTGGCATGCGCAGGGTGTTGGGTTCGATCCTCAGCTTCAATAAAAATATAATTTAAAAAAAGATATTGTGTCCACCAAAAACTAAATAAAGAATATATTTAAAAATTCTCTCTCTCTCTTTCTCTCTCTCACTTGCTCTCTCTCTCTCTCTGTCTCTCCCGCTGTCTCTCTTTTTCTAAAAAGAAAACTGAGCAATATTCCTAACCTTAAACCTTAACTAAAACCAAACCCTAACACTACACCTACACCTAAACCTAGCCCTAATTCGAGTCCTAACCATAACCTTAAACGAACCCTGACCCCGAATCATATCCTAACATTCACCCTAGATCTAAACACCACCCTAAACTTAAACCGAACCCTAACAGTAACCCTAGCCTTAATTCAAGTCATAACCATAACCTTAAAACTAACCCTGATGCTGACTCATATTATAACAGTCATCCTAGCTCTAAAGACCAACCTCACCTTAAACTGAACCCTAACAGTAATCTAAGCCCTTATTTGAGTCCTAACCCTTACCCCAAAACTAACACTGTCTCTGAATTATATCCTAATACTAACCTAGCTATAAATATCACCCTAACATTAAACCTAACCCTAACACTAGACCTACCTCTACCCCTCACCCTAATTGTAAACCTAGTTCTTACATTATCCATTGCCATAACATAAGCCCTAACCCTAACACAAAAATTTGCCCTAATCTGAGCCCTAAACCTAGATTTAACCATAAACCTAACCCTAACCCTAACTCTAGCCCTAACCCTAACTTTAAGCCTATCCCTTACCCAAAGTGAAACCCTAACCCTAATGGTAACCCTAGATCTATCCCTAATCCTTAAGTTAACCAAAACCCTAACCCTATTAGTAGTCATAACCCTACCCTCACTCTAGATCTAACCCTATTCCAAACCCTAATGTTAACCCTGACCATTATTTTGACCCTAACACTAAACCTAGGTCTAAACCTGGCCCTAAACCTAGCCCAAACCACAAAACTAGACTAGACCTAAAACAAATCCTAAATCTAGCCTTAAATCTAGCCCTAGACCTAAACAAAAACCTATCCATATCCCTTAAAGTAACCCTTAACCTAAAACAAACACAAACCCTACCACTAGATTTAAACCTAGTTCTAATTCTGGCTGTAACCCTAACTCTAACTCTAACACCAACACTGACCCTGCCTAACTCTAAGTCTAACACAAACACTGACTAAACCTACCTCTAAACCTGACCCTAACCAAAAATCTAAACCTAGTACTAGACCTAGCCATAATCCTAACCCTAAAACTAGCTCTAATCATAACCCTAGCTCTTACATTACCCACAGACTTAACCCTAGGCCTAAACCTAACACAAAACCAAGAGCTAATCCTTGGCCTAAGCATAACCCTAACCCTAACCCTAACCTAACACTTGATTAGTCCCAAACCTAGCTCAAAGCCTAACCTTACCCTAAACACAAACCTACA
>NW_026693047.1:0-48939 GCF_021218885.2 Marmota monax | reverse complement strand
AACCCTAAACCTAACTCTAACACTAACCATAAACCTAACCCTAACATTAACCCTAACCATAAACCTAACATTAAGACCGGCAAGGTAGAGGGAACTGTGACCACGCACAGAGCAGGCCCAGCGGCCTGCTGAGGGGCAGAGCCGCCCCCCACCCCCCGCGCCTGCCAGGTAGGGGAACTGTGACCACGGACAGAAAAGGACCAGTGGCCTGCGGCGGGACAGAGCTTCCAATCACTCCTGCAAGGTAGGCGGGCCTGCGACCCACCGGCAGAAGAGGAGCAGCGACCTGCTGAGAGGCAGAGCCGCCCCCTCCCCCTGCACCGGCAAGGTAGAGGGAACTGTGACCATGCACAGAACAGGCCCAGTGGCCTGCTGAGGGGCAGAGCCACCCCCCACCCCCCACGCCTGCCAGGTGACCACCGACAGAAAAGGCCCAGTGGCCCGCGGCGGGACAGAGCTTCCAATCACTCCTGCAAGGTAGGCGGGCCTGCCACCCACCGGCAGAAGAGGAGCAGCGGCCTGCTGAGAGGCAGAGCCGCCCCCTCCCCCTGCACCAGCAACGTAGAGGGAACTGTGACCACACACAGAGCAGGCCCAGTGGCCTGCTGGGGGGCAGAGCCGCCCCCCACCCCCCATGCCTGCCAGGTAGGTGGAACTGTGACCACCGACAGAAAAGGCCATTGGCCCGCGGCGGGACAGAGCTTCCAATCACTCCTGCAAGGTAGGCGGGCCTGTGACCCACCGGCAGAAGAGGAGCAGCGGCCTGCTGAGAGGCAGAGCCACCCCCTCCCCCTGCACCGGCAAGGTAGAGGGAACTGTGACCACCCACAGAACAGGCCCAGCGGCCTGCTGAGGGGCAGAGCCGTCCACACCCCCCGCGCCTGTCAGGTAGGCGGAACTGTGACTAATGACAGAAAAGGCACAGTGGCCCGCGGAGTGGCAGAGCTTCCAATCACTCCTGCAAGGTAGGCGGGCCTGCGACCCACCGGCAGAAGAGGAGCAGCGGCCTGATGAGAGGCAGAGCCGCCCCCTCCCCCACGTGCCTGCAAGGTAGATGGAACTGTGACCACCATCAGAACAGGCCAGACCTGCAACCGAGAGACAGAACAGGCCCAGTGGCCTGAAGAAGGGTAGAGCCACCCCCCCCCCGTGCCTGCAAGGTAGGCGGACCTGCGACCCACTGGCAGTACAGCCCCAGAGGCCTGCAGAGGGGCAGTGCCACTGCCTGCGCCTGCAAAGTAGACAGAACTGTGACCACCGACAGAACAAGCCTAGCGGCCGCAGAGGAACACAGCCGCCACCCGCGCCTGCGAGGGAGACTTTGCAACTATACAAGACCAATATAAATATATAGGGGGAAAATTCAATAGCACAACAGTTTCACCAAGTAGAAAGGAACGCGAACAGTATGAAGAGACAAGGAAAGAAAGGACCACAAGCATTGCAGGTCAACTCAACATTAGAAGACGTAATAGCTGCAGCAGATGGAATGTCAGATAAAGAATTCAGGATATGCATGCTTCAGATGATCTGGAGTCTCAAGGAAGACATCAGACAGCAAAATCAGACAATGAAAGATCACTTCAACAATGAATTACATAAACAAATCCAAAAAGCAAAAGATCAACTATACAGGGAAATAGAGGTTATAAAAAACAAACAAACAGAAATCCTAGAAATGCAGGAAGCAATAAGCCAAGTTAAAAACTCAATTGAGAATACTACCAGCAGAGTAGAACACTTAGAAGACAGAACATCAGACAATGAAGATAAAGTATTTCAACTTGAAAAGAACATAGACAGCTCAGCAAGACTGTTAAGAAACCATGAGCAGAACATCCAAGAAATATGGGATAACATCAAGAGACCAAATTTAAGAGTCATTGGGATAGAGGAAGGGACAGAGTTTCAAACCAAAGGAATGAGCAATCTATTCAATGAAATAATACGAGAAAACTTCCCAGACTTGAAGAATGAGACAGAACCCCAAATCCTAGAAGCCTACAGGACGCCGAATGTGCAAAATCATAAGAGACCCACACCTAGACACATTATAATGAAGATGCCCAACATACAGAATAAGGAGAGAATTTTAAAAGCTACAAGAGAAAGGAAGCAGATCACATTTAGGGGTAAGCCAATCAGGATAACAGCTGATCTTTCAACACAGACTCTGAAAGCTAGAAGATCCTGGAATAACATATTTCAAACACTGAAAGAAAATGGGTTCCAACCAAGAATTGTGTTTCCAGCGAAATTAAGCTTCAGGATGGAAGATGAAATTAAAACCTTCCACGATAAACAAAAGTTAAAAGAATCTGCAGCTAGAAAACCATCTCTTCAAAACATCCTTGGCAAAACATTACAGGAAGAGGAAATGGAAAATAACAATGAAAACCAACAGTGGGAGGTAGTACAGTAAAGGGGGGGAAAATAATCAAAGAGGAAAACAAACCATGTTTAGTAACATAAATAAACAAATATGGGTGGAAGAACAACCCATATCTCAATAATAACCCTAAATGTTAATGGCTTAAACTCACCAATCAAGAGACACAGGCTAGTAGAATGGATCACAAAACAAGACCCAACAATATGCTGCCTACAGGAGACGCATTTGATAGGAAAAGACATACATAGGCTGAAGGTGAAAGGTTGGGAAAAATCATATCACTCATATGGACCTCGGAAACAAGCAGGAGTATCCATACTCATATCAAATAAAATAGATTTCAAGCCAAAGTTAATCAAAAGGGATAAAGAGGGACACTACATACTGCTCAAGGGAACCATACACCAACAAGACATAACAATCATAAATATATATGCCCCAAACAATGGTGCAGCTATGTTCATCAAACAAACTCTTCTCAAGTTCAAGAGTCTAATAGACCACCATACAATAATCATGGGAGACTTCAACACACCTCTATCACCACTGGAGAGATCTTCCAAACAAAAGTTGAATAAGGAAACTATAGAACTCAACAACACAATTAATAACCTAGACTTAATTGACATATATAGAATATACCACCCAACATCAAGCAGTTACACTTTTTTCTCAGCAGCACATGGATCCATCTCAAAAATAGATCATATATTATGTCACAGGGAAACTCTTAGACAATATAAAGGAGTAGAGATAATACCATGCATCCTATCTGATCATAATGGAATGGAACTGAAAATCAACGATAAAAGAAGGAAGGGAAAAGAATACATCACTTGGAGAATGAACAATAGGTTACTGAATGATCAATGGGTTATAGAAGACATCAAGGAAGAAATTTAAAAATTCTTAGAGATTAATGAAAACACAGACACAACATATTGGAATCTATGGGACACATTGAAAGCAGTTCTAAGAGGAAAATTCATTGCTTGGAGTTCATTCCTTAAAAAAAGAAAAAACCAACAAATAAATGATCTCATACTTCATCTCAAAATCCTAGAAAAAGAAGAGCAAAACAACAGCAAAAGAAGTAGAAGGCAAGAAATAATGAAAATCAGAGCTGAAATTAATGAAATCGAAACAAAAGAAACAATTGAAAAAATTGACAAAACTAAAAGTTGGTTCTTTGAAAAAATAAACAAAATCGACAGACCCTTAGCCATGCTAGCGAAGAGAAGAAGAGAGAGAACTCAAATTACTAACATACGGGATGAAAGAGGCAATATCACAACAGACATTTCAGAAATACAGAAGATAATCAAAAATTATTTTGAATCCTTATACTCCAATAAATTAGAAGATAGTGAAGGCATAGATAAATTTCTTAAGTCATATGATCTGCCCAGATTGAGTCAGGAGGATATAGACAACCTAAACAGACCAATATCAATTGAGGAAATAGAAGAAACCATCAAAAGACTACCAACTAAGAAAAGCCCAGGACCGGATGGGTATACAGCAGAGTTTTACAAAACCTTTAAAGAGGAACTAATACCAATACTTTTCAAGCTACTTCGGGAAATAGAAAAAGAGGGAGAACTTCCAAATTCATTCTACAAGGCCAACATCACCCTGATACCTAAACCAGACAAAGACACTTCAAAGAAAGAAAACTACAGACCAATATCTCTAATGAACCTAGATGCAAAAATCCTCAATAAAATTCTGGCCACTCGGATACAAAAAATTATCAAAAAAATTGTGCACCATGATCAAGTAGGATTAATCCCTGGGATGCAAGGCTGGTTCAATATACGGAAATCAATAAATGTTATTCACCACATCAATAGACTTAAAAATAAGAATCATATGATCATCTCGATAGATGCGGAAAAAGCATTTGACAAAGTACAGCATCCCTTTATGTTCAAAACTCTGGAAAAACTAGGGATAACAGGAACATACCTCAATATTGTAAAAGCAATCTATGCTAAGCCTCAGGCTAGCATCATTCTGAATGGAGAAAAATTGAAGGCATTCCCTCTAAAATCTGGAACAAGACAGGGATGCCCTCTCTCACCACTTCTGTTCAACATAGTTCTCGAAACACTGGCCAGAGCAATTAGACAGACGAAAGAAATTAAAGGCATCAAAATAGGAAAAGAAGAACTTAAATTATCACTATTTGCAGATGACATGATTCTATACCTAGCAGAACCAAAAGGGTCTACAAAGAAACTATTAGAGCTAATAAATGAATTCAGCAAAGTGGCAGGATATAAAATCAACACGCATAAATCAAAGGCATTCCTGTATATCAGCGACAAATCCTCTGAAATGGAAATGAGGACAACCACTCCATTCACAATATCTTCAAAAAAAATAAAATACTTGGGAATCAACCTAACAAAAGAGGTGAAAGACTTATACAATGAAAACTACAGAACCCTCAAGAGAGAAATAGAAGAAGATCTTAGAAGATGGAAAAATATACCCTGTTCATGGATAGGCAGAACTAACATCATCAAAATGGCGATATTACCAAAAGTTCTCTATAGGTTTAATGCAATGCCAATCAAAATCCCAATGGCATTTCTTGTAGAAATAGAGAAAGCAATCATGAAATTCATATGGAAAAACAAAAGACCCAGAATAGCAAAAACAATGTTAAGCAGGAAGTGTGAATCAGGCGGTATAGCGATACCAGACTTCAAACTATACTACAGAGCAATAGTAACAAAAACAGCATGGTACTGGTACCAAAACAGGCGGGTGGACCAATGGTACAGAATAGAGGACACAGAAACCAATTCACAAAACTACAACTACCTTATATTTGATAAAGGGGCTAAAAGCATGCAATGGAGGAAGGATAGCATCTTCAACAAATGGTGCTGGGAAAAGTGGAAATCCATATGCAACAAAATGAAACTGAAACCCTTTCTCTCGCCATGCACAAATGTGAATTCAAAATGGATCAAGGAGCTTGATATCAAATCAGAGACACGCCGTCTGATAGAAGAAAAAGTTGGCTACGATCTACATACTGTGGGGTCGGGCTCCAAATTCCTCAATAGGACACCCATAGCACAAAAGTTAATAACTAGAATCAACAAATGGGACTTACTCAAACTAAAAAGTTTTTTTCTCAGCAAAAGATACAATAAGAGAGGTAAAGAGAGAGCCTACATCCTGGGAACAAATCTTTACTCCTCACACTTCAGATAGAGCCCTAATATCCAGAGTATACAAAGAACTCCAAAAATTAGACAATAAGAGAACAAACAACCCAATCAACAAATGGGCCAAGGACCTGAACAGACACCTCTCAGAGGAGGACATACAATCAATCAACAAGTACATGAAAAAATGCTCACCATCTCTAGCAGTCAGAGAAATGCAAATCAAAACCACCCTAAGATACCATCTCACTCCAGTTAGATTGGCAGCCATTATGAAATCAAACAACAACAAGTGCTGGCGAGGATGTGGGGAAAAGGGTACACTTGTTCATTGCTGGTGGGACTGCAAATTGGTGCAGCCAATTTGGAAAGCAGTATGGAGATTTGTTGGAAAGCTGGGAATGGAGCCACCATTTGACCCAGCTATTCCCCTTCTCGGTCTATTCCCTAAAGACCTAAAAAGAGCATGCTACAGGGACACCGCTACATCGATGTTCATAGCAGCACAATTCACAATAGCTAGACTGTGGAACCAACCTAGATGCCCTTCAATGGATGAATGGATAAAAAAATGTGGCATTTATACACAATGGAGTATTAGTCTGCATTAAAAAATGACAAAATCATAGAATTTACAGGGAAATGGATGGCATTAGAGCAGATTATGCTAAGTGAAGCTAGCCAATCCCTAAAAAACAAATGCCAAATGTCATCTTTGATATAAGGAGAGTAACTAAGAACAGAGTAGGGTCGAAGAGCATGAGAAGAAGATTAACATTAAACAGGGATGAGAGGTGGGAGGGAAAGGGAGAGAGAAGGGAAAATGCATGGAAATGGAAGGAGACCCTCAGAGTTATACAAAAGTACATACAAGAGGAAGTGAGGGGAAGGGGAAAAATAATATAAGGGGGACAAGCGAATGTCAGTAGAGGGAGCAGAGAGAGAAGAGGGGAGGGGAGGGGAGGGGAGGGGAGGGGGGATAGTAGAGTATAGGAAAGGCAGCAGAATACAACAGACACTAGTATGGCAATATGTAAATCAATGGATGTGTAACTGATGTGACTCTGCAATCTGTATATGGGGTAAAAATGGGAGCTCATAACCCACTTGAAGCAAATTGTGAAATATGATATACCAAGAACTATGTAATGTTTTGAACAGCCAACAATAAAAAATTAAAAAAAAAAAAAGTAACATTAACACTAACCCTAAACCTTAACCCAACCCTAAATCGAACCCTAACACTAACCTTAATTCTAACCCTAACCCAAACTCAACCCTAAGTCTAAACTAACACTAATCCTAACCCTAACCCAACACTTAACACTAAACGTAACCCTATCCATAACCCTGACATTAAACCTAACACTAACCCTAACCCTAACACTAAACCTAACCATACAATAACCCTAACCCTAACCCTAACTCTAACACTAATCATAATTTTAACTCTAACACTAACAATAACTTGAACACTAACCCTAAACCTAACCCTAATTCTAACAAGAAACCTAACCCTAAAACTAACCCTAACCCTACGTGTAACCATAACATTAACACTATCTCTAACTCTAAACCTTACTGCAATCCTTACACTAAACCTAACGGTAATTCTAACCCTAAATATAACCCTAATCCTATCTGTAACCCTTACACTAACTCTAACCCTGACTCTAACAAAAGCCTACCCCTAAACTTAATCCTAACACAAACCCTAACACTAATCCTTACACTAAACCTAACACTAAACCTAAACCTAACTCTAACCCTAACTATAAAACTAACACTAAACATACTCTAACCCTAAAACTAACCCTAAACCTAACCATACACCTAACCCTTACCCTATCACTAAATCTAAACCTAACCCTGTTACTAACCCTAACCATAAACCTATACCTAAACCTAACCATAACACTAACCCTAACACTATCTCTAAAACTATCCATAACACTATAATTAAACCTAACACTAACCCTAACACAAACACTAATACAAACCTAACCCTAACCGGAACCCTAACCATAACACTCACCCTAACCCTAACCCTAAGACTAACCATAACACAAACCCTAACACTAATACTAACCCTAACACTAAACCTAACTATTACCTAAAACCTAACACTAACCCTAAACTTAACTATAACCCTAACACTAAAACTAACCCTAACCCTAAAGCTAATTCTAACAGTAATCCTAACCATAAACTTAATTCTAACACTAACCCTAATACAAAATTTAACAATAACATTAACCCTAACACTATCCTAATCCTAAGTGTAACACTAACCCTAACAAGAACCCTATCCTTAATCCTAATTCAAAACCTAACACTAACATTAACCCTTAACCTAAACCTATCACTAACCTTAACACTACCCTGAACACTAATCATAACACTAAACTTAAACCTAACCCTAACCTAAACTATCTCTAAACCTATCCCTAAACCTAACACTATAATAAAAACTAAACACTAACAGTAAACTTTACCCTAACCTATCCCTCACCTAAAACCTAGCCCTAACCCTAACAATCACCATAAACACTAACTCTAACACGGACACTAATTCTGACCCTAAGGCTAACCCTAACCCTTATCTTAACCCTTAACCATAACACAAACCTTAAACTTTACCGTAACCCTAAACCTAAAACTAAAACAATGCCTAACTCTAACCCTAACACTAACCTTAACCCTAAACCCAACCCTAAACCTAACCCTAACCCTAACATTAACACTAAACCTAACCCTAACCATAACAGTAACCCTAACCCTAACCCTAACATTAACAATAAACCTAACCACAAACCTAATCCTATCACTAATTCTAACCCTAAACATAACCCCAAACCTAACACTAACCTTAACCCTAACCCTAACACTAACACTAACTCTACCCCTAAATCTAACATTTACTATAACTCTAAACCTAATCAGAATCCTAACACTAAACCTAACCCTAATTCTAACCCTAAATATAACCTTAATCTTATCTGTAACCCTAATGCTAACCCTAACCCTAACCCTGACGAAAACCATAACCCTAAACTTAAACTTAACACCAACCCTAACCCTAACCCTAACACTAAACCTAACACTAACTCTAATCCTAAATCTAAGTTAACACTAAAACTAACCCTAACTATAACATCAACCCTAATAATAACGCTAACACTAACCATAAACCTAACCCTTACCCTAACACTAACACTAACCATAACTCTAACACCAACACTAATAATAAACCTAAACATAACCATAACCACAACACTAACCCTAACACTAACCCTAACCCTAACACTAACACTAACTCTAAAACTACCCCTAACCCTAATACTAAAATTAACTCTAACTGTAACCCTAATACAAACCTAACCCTAACCCTAATTCTAACAATAATACTCACCCTAACCCGAACTCTAACAAAAACCCTAATTGTAACACTGACACTAACCCTAACCGTAATCCTAACCCTTACCTTAAACCTAACAGTAACCCTAACCCTAACCCTAAAACTAGCCCTAAACCTAAACCTAACCCTAATTCTAACATTAACCCTAACCCTAAACCTACTCCTAACACTAACCCTAACACTAAACCTAACACAAAATTTAACACTAACATTAACCCCGACCCTAACCTAATCCTAACTGTAACCCTAACCCTAACAATAAATCTAACTCTAATCCTAACTCAAACCCTAAACCTAACCCTGACACTAACCCTAACCCTAACCCTAATCCTTACCCTAACACTAACCTTAACCCTAAACCTAACCCTATCACTAACCTTAATACTAACCCTAACCCTAAAGAAAACTCTAACCCTAAACCTAATTGTAACTGTAAAACTAACTCTAAACCTATACCTAACCCTAACACTATAATTGACCCTAAACCAAACCTTAAAACAATCACTAACACTAAACCTAACCCTAATCTTAATCATCACCCTATACCTAACCTTAACCCTAACTCACCTTAACCCTAACCTTGACATGAACCCTAATTCTAACCCTAACACTAACCCTAACACTAACCCTAACTTTAATCTTAACCCTCAAATTAACCATAAATCTAACACTAAACTTAACACTAAGCCTAACACTAAAACTAACCCTAACCTTCACCCTAAACCTAGCATTAAGCCTAACCCTAAACCTAACACAAAACTTAACACTAACACTAACCTTAACCCTAACATAATCCTAACCATAATGTTAACACTAACACTAAACCTAATCCTAATCCTAACTCAAATTCTAAACCTAACTCTAAAACTAACCTAACCCTATGCCTAATCCTAACCCTAACCCTTACACTAACACTAACCTTAACCATAACCCTAACTGTAACCTTAACCCTAACACTAATCTTAACTCTAACCATAACACTACCACTAACCCTAACACTAACCCATACCTATTCCTAAACCTAACATGGTCCCTAAACCTAACCCTTACAGTAACTGTAACACTAACACTAATTCTAACCTTAACCCTAACCCTAGCCCTTACACTAACCCTCAACCTAACCCTAATACGAACCTAACCCAAAACCTAACAATAACCCTAACCCAACCCTAAACCTAACCAAAAGTCTAACCCTAACACTAACCCTAACGCTAACACTAAACCTAACCCTAACCCTAAAACTAACCCGAACACAAACCTTAACACTAACACTAATGCTAATAATAATAGCCTAAACCTAACCTACCGTAACCCTAACACTAAACCTAACCCTAACGCTAACCCAAACACTAACCCTAATTTTAGCCCTAGTCTTAAACCTAACTATAACCCTAGCCCTAACACTAACCCTAACACTAACCCTAACCCTAACCCTAACACTAACCCTATTCCTAATCTTAACCCAAATTCTAACACTAACACTAACCCTAATACTAACTCTAATACCAAAACTATCACTAAACCTACCAATAACCCTTTCTATAACAATTACCCCAACCGTAAACATAACCCTAACCATAACACTAACCCTAACACTAAACCTAACCCTTACCATAACCCTAACCCTAACACTAACCCTAACACTAACCCTATCCCTAACCATAAACCTAAGCATAACACTAAACCTAATCCTAATCATGACCTTAACATTACCATAAACCTGTCCATAACACTAACACTATTGTTAACCCTAACCTAACCCTAACACTAACACTAACCCTAAGTCTAAGCAAGCCCTAAACCTAATCCTAAGAAGAACCCTAACCCTAACACTAACCCTAAACCTAACCCTATCCCTAACCCTAACACTAATCTGAAACCTAACCCTAACCCTAACACTAAACCTAACACAAACCCTAACCCTAATCCTTACACTAACCCTACCCCAACCCTAACCTAAAACTAATGCTAACCAGAACACTAACCCTAACACAAAACCTAAAACTAACACTAACCCTGTCCCTAAACCTATTCCTACACTTAACCCTAACCTAACACTAACCCTAACCCTAAACTTAACACAAACCTTAAGCCTAACCCTAACACTAACCCTAATCCTTACTGAAACTCTAACCCTAACTGTAACCCTATCCTAACACAAGCCCTAAGTCTAACCCTAAATCTAACACTAATGCTGACACTAACCCTAACACTAACACTAATCTTAACCCTAAAGTTAACACTAACCTGAACACTAAACCTAACCCTAAATATAACACTAAACCTAACACTAACCATAAGCATAACCCTAACCCTAACACAAGTCCTAACCATAATCCTAACCCTAAACCTAACCCTAACAAAACCTCTAATTCTAATCCTAAACCTAACAAAAACATAACCCTAACCCTAAAACTAACCCTAAAACAAAACCTAACCCTAAACCTAAACATGATGCTTAAACTAACCTTAACCTTAACTCTAACCCTAACATTACCCTAACACTAATCATAAACGTATTCCTATCCCTAACACTAACCCATTCCCTAACATAACCTTAACCCTAATAATAACACTAATGCAAACCTTAACCCTAACCCTAACACTAACACTAACCCTAACCCATCCATAACCCTATCACTAACACTAACCCTAACCTAAACCTAAACCTAACAAACCCTAACCCTAACAATAACCCTAACTCAAACACTAAACCTCAACCTGTCCCTAAACTTAAACTATTGCTAACCCTAACCCTAACGCTAACACTAACACTAACACTAAACATACACTAACCTTAACCCTAACCCTAAAACAAACTCTAATCCTAACCCTAACCCTAACCCTAAAAATAACCCTAACCATAACCCTAACAGTAATCCTAAACCTATCTTTAACCCTAACACTAACCCTAACACAAACCCTAACCTTAAAACTAACACTAACCCTAACCCAACACTAACACTAACCCTAAAACTACCTTATTACTAACCCTAACACAAACCCAAATACTATCACTAAATCTAACCCTAACCCTAATTGTACACATAACCCTATTCTAACACTAACCATAATCCTAACAAACACCTTAACCCTAACCCTAACACTAATCCTAAAACTAACCCTAACACTCACACTAACCCTAACCCTAACCCTAAACCTAATCTTAATTGTGACTCTAACACTAACTCTAACCCTAAACTGAACACATATTCTATGACTAAACCTAAACCTAACACTAACATAAACACTAATCCTAAACGCAACACTAATCCTAACACTAACCCTAACCCTAACCCTAAAACTAACACTAAATCTAACCCATACCTTAAACCTAACCCTAACCCTAACTCTAACTCTAACCCTAACACTCAACCTAACCCTAACTCTAACCCTACACTAACCCTAACCCTAACACTAACCATAATACTAACCCTAACACTAACCTAACCTTAACCCAAATTCTAACACTAACACTACCCCAACCCTAACCCTAATACTAACCTAACACTAAACCTAACAATAACCCTTACCATAACCATTACCCTAACCATAAACATTACCTAACATGAACACTAACCCTAACCCTAACCCTAACACACACCCTAATACTAATCCTAATGCTAAACCTAATGCTAACCCTAACACTAACCCTATCCCTAACCCTAACCCTAAGCATAACACTAACCCTAATCCTTACTTTAATCCTAATATTAACCCTAAACCTAAGCCCTAACACTAGCACTATTTTTAACCCTAAATTTAATCCTAACCCTAACACTAACCCTAAGCCTAAGTCTAGCCCTATCCCTAAACCTAAGAAGAACCGCAACCCTAAAACTAAATCTAAATCTAATCCTAACCCTAACACTAAACCTAACACAACCCTAACCCTAACCCTAACACTAACGCTAATCCAACTCTAACACTAACACTAACACTAACCAGAACACTAACCCTAATGGAAAACCTAACACTAACACTAACCTTGTCCCTAAACCTAATCCTACACTTAACCCTAACCTAACACTAACCCTAACAATAAACTTAACACAAACCCTAATCCTTACCCTAAAACTAACCCTAACCCTAACCCTAACACTCATCCTAAACCTAACCCTGACCCAAACCCTAATCCTAACTGAAACTTTAACCCTAACTGTACAACTAACCCTAACACAAACCATAAGTCTAATCCTGAACCTAACAATAACCCTAAACCTAATCCTAACCCTAACACTAAGACTAACCCTAACCCAAACACTTACCCAAACACTAAACCTATCCCTAAACATAACCCTAAACCTAACACTAACCCTAAGCCTAACCCTAACCCTAACACTAGCCCTTACCATAATCCTAATCCTAATGCTACCCCTAACACTAACCCTAAAACTACTGTAATGCTAACCATAACAGTAACCCTAACCCTAACCCAACCCAAACAATTAACCTAACCCTAACAAAACTGCTAACCCTAACCCTAAACCTAACAAAAACTTAACCCTGAACCTAAAACTAAACCTAAAAGAAACCCTAATCCTAAACCTAAACTTAGTGCTTACTAACCTTAACCCTAACCCTATCATTACCCTAACACTAACTGTAAACGTAACCCTAACCCTAACACTAACCCATTTCCTAACCCTAACCTTAAACCTGACCCTAACCCTAACACAAACCCTAACTCTGAACCTAACACTAACACTAACCCTAACCCATCCCTAACCCTATCACTAACCCTAACCCTAACCCTAAACATAAAACTAACACTAAACCTAACTGTAACCCTTACCATAACACCAAACCTCAACCTATCTCTAAATTTAAACTCTTGCTAACCCTAACCATAACACTAACACTAACCCTAACCAACACTAACTTGAACCCTAACCCTAACACACACCATAACTCTAACTCTAACACTAACCCTAAAACTAACAACTACCCCTAAAACAAACACTACTTCTCAACCTAACCTTAACCCTAACACTCACCCTAATACATACCCTAACCCTAACCCTAATACTACCCTAACCCAACCCTAACACTAACCCTAAAACTAACCATATTACTAACCCTAACACAAACCCAAACACTAGCACTTACCCTAAACGTAAACCTCACCCTAATCCTACATGTAACCCTATTCTAACACTAACCCTAACCCTAACAGACACCTTAACCCTAACTCTAACACTAACCCTAAAACTAACCTAAACCTCACACTAACCCTAACCCTAAACCAAATACTAATGGTAACCCTAACAGTAACTATAACCCTAAACCTAACACAAATTCTATGTATAACCCTGACCCTAACACTAACACAAACACTAACCCTAAACCTAACATTAATCCTAACCCTAACCCTAACCCTACACTTATCACTAAACCTAACCCTATCCATAACCCCGACCCTAAACCTAACTCTAACCCTAAACCTAACACTAAACCTAACCCTAACCCTAACCCTACCCCTAACCTTAACACTAACACTAGCCTTAACTCTAAACCTAACCACAACCCTAACACTAACCATAAACATAAACCTTATCCTAAATCTAATGTTAATACTAATCGTAACCCTAACACTAACCCTAACACAAACACTAACCCTAACACAAAACCTAACACAAACCCTAAGTCCAACCCTAACCCTAACCGAAACCGTAAAACAAACACTAACCCTAACCCTAACACTAACCCTAATCCTAACTCTAACCCTAACACTAAACTTGGCTCTAAACCTAACCCTAAACCTAACCATAAAACTAACCCTAATCCTAACCCTAACACTAACCCTAAACCTAACACTATCCACAACACTAACCCTAGGCCTAAACCTAATGCTAACGGAAACACTAACCAAAACCCTAACACAACCCTAACACTAACCCTAAACCTTACCCAAACCCTAACACTAACCCTAACTGTAACCTTAACCCTAACACTAACCCTTACCCCAACCTAACACTAATTCAAACCGTAAGTCCAACCCAAATACTAACCCTAATATTAACACTAACCCAAACCCTAAAAAAACACTAACCCTAAACCTAACCATAATCCTAACCATAACCGTAACCCTAACGCTAACACTAACCCAAACCTAGCCACAATCTTAACCATAACCCTAACCATATCACTAAATTTAACCCTAGCCCTAACACAAAACCTAATCATAACCCTAAAACTAACATTAACACTAACCATAACCTTAATTCTAACACTAACCCAACACTAACACTAAACCTAAACCTTAACCCAACCCTAAACCTAACCCATAACCCTAACCCTAACACTAACCCTAATCCTAACCCTTAACCTAATCCTAACTCAGACCCTAAGTCTAACCCTAACACTAACACTAACTGTATGTAACACTTACCCTAACCCTAACCCTAATTCTAACAATAACCCTAACTCTAACCCTAACACTAACACTAATCCTAACCCTACCCCTAAACTTAACAGTAACACTAACTCTAACTCTAAACCTTACCGCAATCCTAACACTAAACCTAACCATAATTCTAACCCTAAATATAACCCTAATCCTATCTGTAACCCTTACACTAACCCTAACAATGACCCTAAGAGAAGCCTAACCCTAAAGTTAACCCTAACACAAACGGTAAACCTAATCCTTACACTAAACTTAACACTAAATCTAAACCTAACTCTAACCCTAACTCTAAAACTAACCCTAAACTTAACAGTAACCCTAAACCTAAACCTAAACCTAACCCTTACACTATCATTAACTCTAACCCTAACCCTGTTACTAACCCTAACCATAAACCTAATCCTAACAGTAACATAACACTAACCCTAACCCTAACACTAACTCTAAAACTATTCCTAACCCTAACACTATAATTAAATATAACACTAACCATAACACAAACACTATCACAAACCTAATCGTAACTGTAAACCTAACCCTAACACTCACACTAACCCTAAATGTAACACTAATAGTAACCCTAACACTAATCCTAACTATTACCTTAAACCTAACATCAACCCTAAACTTAACCATAACCCTAACACTAAAACTAACCCTAACCCTAACCTTAAAGCTAATTCTAACAGTAATCCTAACTCTAAACCTAATTCTAACACTAACCCTAGTATAAAATTTAACACTAACATTAACCTTAACCATATCCTAATCCTAACTTTAACACTAACCCTAACAATAACCCTAACCTTAATCCTAACACAAACTCTAAACCTAACCCTAACAGAAAACCTAAACCTAACACTAACCCTAACCCTAACACTTACCCTGACACTAACCTTAACCCTAAACCCAACTCTATCACTAACCTTAACCCTACCCTGAACACTAATCATAACACTTTACCTAAACCTAACCCTAACCCTAACACTAACTTTAAACATCCCTAACCCTAATGCTATAATAAAACCTAACCCTAGCCCTAACACAAACACTAACACTAAACCTAAAAATAACCCTATCCCTCACCTGAAAACCTAAATCTAACACTAGACCTAGCCATAACCCTAACCCTACAACTAGCCCTAATCATAATCCTAGCACTTACATTACTGATAACCCTAACCCTATGCCTTAACCTAACACAAAACCTAGAGTGAATCCTACGCCTAAACCTAGCCCTAAGTGTAACCCTAACCCTAACCCTAGCCCTAATCCTAACTCTAACCCTAGCCTTAGTCCAAAACCTTACTCAAAGCCTAAATCTTACCTTAAATATAAACTTAGATCTATGCCTAACTCTAACCCTAATCCTAGCCCTATCCCTAAACTTAACCCTATCCCTAAAACTAGCTCTAAACCTACACATTACCCTAACTCTAAACTTATCCTATTGATAACCCTAGCAGTAACCCTAACCCTAAACCTAACTGGAAAACTAACCCTAGACCTAACCCTAAACCTAACACTTGCCATAGCCCTAAACCTAGCTCAAACCAAAACCTGTAAAATAAACCTAAATATAATCATAGACTTCACACTAACCCTAAAACTAAACCTAACCCCAACCCTAAACCTAAACCTACATCTAACCATATCCATTACACTAACCCTTATTCTAACACTAATGATAACCCTAGCCCTAACCAGAACCCTAACCCTAAACCTACCATAGTCCTATCGCTAGACCTAACACTGAACCTAACCCTTGACCTAGCATTAGCCCTAACTCTGACTCAAACCCTAACCATTAACTGAAATATAACACTAGGCCAACCCCAACCCTAATCCTAGCCCTAATCGTAACCATAACCATAGCCCAAACCCTAGCTCAAACTCTATCCGTTACCCTAACCATAACCCTAAACCTAATACTAAACCTAGCCATAACCCTAAACCTAACTCTATCCCTAGACCTGATTCTCACCTGAAGCCTCAACCTAGACCTAACACTCAATCCTTGACCCTTACTCTTAACCTATTCCTAGATCAAACCTGAACCCTAACCCAGAACCTAACCCTAGCCATAATCCTAAACATAACCCTAGCTTTAACCCTAGCTTTAACCCCACCCATTACCCTAACCCTAACCATAAACCTCATGATAACCCCAGCTCTTACCTTAAACCTACTCTAAACCTAACTGAATACCTAAATCTAGACCTAACCATAAACCTAATCCTTACCGTAGTCCTAACCCTAGCTCAAACCCTAACAGTTACATTAAACCTAACAGTAACCCTGGTCCTAAACCTAAACCTATCTCTAATCCTAACCCAAGATCTAACACTGTCCACTACACTTACCCTGATGATAACCCTAGCCCTAACCCTAATACTAACCCTAATTCTAGACCTAACCCTAAATCTAACCCTAGACTTAGCACTAACCCTAGCTCAAACCCTAACTCATACCCTAAATCTAACTCTAGCCTAAATCCTAAAACTGAACCCAACTCTAGCCCTAATCCTAAACATAACCCTAACTCTAACACTATCTCTAACTCTATGCATTACCCTAACAATAACCATAAAACTAATGGTAACCCTAGACCTAACTCTAAACCTATTCATTAACCTAAACCTAAACTGAACCCTAAAAGTAACCTGAAGCTTAAACCTAACCCTATTCATTACCCTAAACCTAACTCTAAATCTAATGCTAATTTGAGCTCTAACCCTAAACCTCAGCCTAACCCAAACCTAAAACCTGACACTGACCATTATAATACCCCGAGCTCCAAACCTGAACCTTACCCTAAACCTAACTCTGACACTAGACCTAGCCATAAACCTTACCCTAAAAATATCCTTAACCATAACCCTAGACCTGATATTAGCCCTATCCCTAATTATTGCCATAACCCTAACACAAATGCAAGCCCTCATCCTACCCTAAACCTAGCCTGATCCTAACCCAAAATATAACTCTCACCCTATCCCTAACTTTATCCCTCACCCTAGTTCTGAACCTTGCTATTACCCCATCCCTTCCCCTAAATCTAACCCTAACTCTAACCCTAGAATTATTCCTTACACTAATCCTAGACCTGATCCTAGCCCTAATATAGCCTTAACTCTAACCCTAACACTAGCACTAAGACTAAATCTAACTGTCACCCTAGCCCTATTCCTAGATCTAACCCTATCCCTTACCATAACCCTAACAGTTGCCCTAACCTTAGCCCTAACACTAGATCTAGCCCTAACCTAGATTAAATCATAACTATAAATCTAACCCTAACCCTAAGCCTAAATCTCACACTAACACTAGCCCTAACACTAACGCTAATCCTAAAACTAGCCCTAACCTAGTCCTAGCCCCCCCAAAAAAACCAGAGCCATAGCCCTAACCCTAACCCTTAACCTAAACCAAAACCTAACCCTACACCTAACCTAATTTTAGCCCTAATTCCAATCCTACCCTAACCCTAAAATTAACATTGACCCTGACTCTGACCCTAATACTAACCCTAGCTCTAACATCACCCTAAAAGTATACCTAACCCTAAAACTAGACCTATCCCTTATCATAACTCTAAAAGTAGCCCTAATCATAACTCTAGTTCTTACATTAGCTGTAGCCCTTATCCTAGCCCTAACCTAACCCCAAACCAATCCCTAATCAGAGCCCTACCCCTCGTTTTATCCCTAACCCTAATCATAGCCCTAACCATTACCCTAAACCTAACCCTAACACTAAAACTTTCCCTAACCCTAAATTTAACCCTATCCTTAATCTTAACCATAATTCTAGCCCTAACCCTAGCTCTAACCCGATCCATTACCCTAACCATAACCCTAACCCTAATGCTAACCCTAGGATAACCCAAACCCTATCTCTAACTCTAACTTTATCCATTACCCTAAACCTAAACTGAACCCTAAACCTAACCATAAACATTACCTTAACCTTAACCCTAATCCTAACCCTAATGATAACTCTGACCCTAAACCTTAACCTAACACAAACCTTAACCTGACTGTGACCCTAATAATAACCATATCTCTAAACCTGACTCTAACCTTCAATCTAACCCTTACACTAGAACTAGCCATAAACCTAAACCAAAACTAACCCTAATCATAAACCTACACCTGACATTACCCTAACCTCTAATCATAGCCCTAAAACTAACACAAAACCTAGCCATAATCCTAGCCCTAAACCTAGGCTTAATCCTCATCCTAACCCTAATCCTAGCCTTAACTGTATTTGGACCCTCACCCTAAACCTAGCTACAACATCAAACCTTACACTAATCCTAACCCTAAATCTAGCCCTAAACCAGGCCTAGCCCTAACACTAACCCTAGCACTAATCCTAGAACTGATTTAACCCTCACCCTAACCCTATGCCTAACTCTCACTCTAGCACTAAACCTAGTTCTAAACCTATCACTTACCATAACCCCAAACCTAGCCCTAAACCTAACCCCCAAACTAGCCCAAAGTTCACCCTAGCTCTAAACCTAGACCTAACCCTAAATCTAAAGAAAACCCTAAACCTAAGCCTAAACCTCACCCTAACACTAGCCCTAACCATAATACTAATTGGAAAATTAGCCCTAACCCTTGCCCTAGCATTCAAACAAAACCAAGTCATAGGCTTAACCCTAAGCCTTAACCTAAACCACACCCTAAGCTTATATATAGCCCTAAACTAGCCCTAATTTGAGTTTTAACCCTAACTCTAGAACTTACCCTGACCCTGACTCACACCCTCTCACTAACCCTAGCTCTAAACATCACCCTAACCCTAATCCTAAACCGAACACTAGACCTAGCCCTAACTCTAACCCTAAAACTAGCCCTAGTTGTATTGCCAGCTCTTACATTACCAATAGCCCTGAAATAACAGAAAACCTAGCCCTAATCCAAGACCTAAACCTAGCTTTAAACCTAACCCTAACCTTAAGCCTAGCCCTATCCCTAACGCTAACACTAGTCCTAATCCTAGCTCTAAACTTATCCCTTACCCTAAGCCAAACCCTCAGCCTAATGCTATCCTAGTCCTAACCCTAATCCTTAGCTTACCCCAAACCATAACTCTAATACTAATCCTAACCCTAGCCCTCATTCTAGCTCTAACCCTAACCCAAACCCTAACCCTGACCCTAACTCTAATCCTAGGTTGAAACTTGACCCTAATATAAATTGAACAGTAACACTAGCCCTATGGGTAACCCTATAACTAAACCTAACCTTAACACTTGACCTAGACAAAAGCCTAATCCTAATCTAGCTATATCTCTAGTACTAGCCCCAGAGTAAAACCTAGCCCTAACCCTAACAATAACCCTTAAACTAACCCAAACACTAACCCTACCCCTAGACCTAACACTAGCTCTAATTGTGGCCCCAACAATAAACCTAACCTTAACACAAACAAAGACCCTACTCCTAAATCTAACATTAAGCCTAAGCCTAAGCCTAACCTTAACACTAGCCCTGACCCTAACACTAATCATAAAACTAGCTCTAACACTAACCCTAGCAGTAAAACAAAACTGAGCAGTAGCCATAACATAAACCTTAACTTACACCAAACCCTAGCACTACACATAGACCTAACCCTAGCCCTAATTCGAGTCCTAACCTTAACCTTAATACTAACCCTAACTCTGACTCATATCCTAACACTCATCCTAGCTCTAAACACCACCCTAACTTTAAACCAAACCCTTACAGTAACTCTAGCATTATTTTGAGTCCTAATCCTAAAACTAAAACTAACCCTGATCCTGATTATGAACCTAACACTAACACTAGCTCTAAATATAACCCTAACCTTAAACCTAATTCTAACAGTAGAGGATTAACCACTAACCATAACCCAATATTTAACAGTAATTGTAACCCTAGTTCTTACATTAGCCGTTTCTCTAACCCTAGCCCTAAGATAAACATAAAATTAGCCATAATCCGAGCCCTAATCTTAGCTTTAACCCTAACCCTTGCCCTAACCCTAGTCCTAACCCTAGCTCTAACCCTATTCCTTATGCTAAGACAAACCATAACCCCAATGCTAACCCTAATCCTTAACCTAACCCAAACCCTAACCCTGTTACTAGTCCTAACCCTAGCACTCATTCTAGCTCTAATCAAACCCCAATCTCTAGCCCTTACCCTGACACTTATTCTGACCCTAACACTAATCATAGGTCTAAACCTGAACCTAACCCTAAACAGAACCCTTACACTAGCCCTACCGGTAACCTCATACCTAAACCTAACCCTAACACTAGCTCTAGACCTAAACTTATTCCTAAATCTAGCAATAACTCTAGCCCTAGACCTAAACAAAAAATTAGTCCTATCCCTAGCTATAACCATTAACCTAAACCTAACACTAACCCTACCCCAATACCTAACCTTGTCCTGATTCTGTCTTTCACCCTAACCCTAACTCTAGCCTGAACACTAACCGTCACACTAACATTAAATCTAGCTCTAAACCTGACAATAAACAAAAATCTACACTTTACACTAGACATAGCCATAAACCTTACCCTACAACTAGCTGTAATTGAAACCCTAGATCTTACATTGCCTATAGAACATTACCTATAGCACTATACCGAGGCCTAAACCTAACAAAAAACCTAGCCCTAATCCAAGGCCTAAACCTAACCTAAGCATAAACCTCACCCTAACCTTAGCCCTAACCCTAACCCTAAACCTCACCTTAGTCTTAACCCTAGCTCAAAGCCTAACCATTAGCCTAAACATAACCCTAGCCCTATTCCTACCCATAACCCTAATCCTAGCCCTAACCCTAAACTTATCCCTAGCTCTAACCCTAGCCATTATCCTAACTCTAACCCTAACCACAATGATAACCCTAGCCATAACTCTAACTGAAATCCTAACACAAGCCATAAACCTAATGCTAGACTTAACCCTAAACCTAATCTTTGCTTTAACCTTAACTGTACATCAAACCTTAACCCTTACCCTAAACCCAACAGTAAACCCAGCCCTAAAACTAAACTTAACCCTAAACCCAACATTAACCCTAAAGCTAACCTTACATCAAACCCAATCTATTATTCTAAACCTAACTCTTACTCTAATGAAAATCCTAGCCCTAATCCTAAACCTAATCCTGACCATAAACATAACCCTAACCCTAGACATAACACTAAACCTAATCCTCTCCCTAGGACTAACCAAGCTCAAAATCTAACCCTAAACCCTAAACCTAACCATAATCCTACCAAAAGATAGGATTATTAGCATTAACCCAAATCCTAACCCTAACTCTAGCCCTAGTCTTAACCACAAACGTAGCCCTAACCCTAGCTCTAATCCTATATATTATCCTTATGATAATCCTAATCCTAATGTTAACTCTAGGCCTAACCCTAACCCTATTGCTATCCCCAAACCTCTTCATTACACTAAACCTAACCTGGACCCTAAATTTAACCCTATCCATTACCCTAAACCTAACCCTAATGCTCATTTGAGCCCAATTTCTAAACCTTAACCTAAAACAAACAATAAACCTGATCCTGACCTTAAAAATATACTTAGGTCTAAACCTGACCCTTACCCTAAGCCTAACACTTACACTAGACATAAACACAAACCTAACCTTAAACTACCCTAACTGTAACACTAGAGCTGGCATTAGTCCAATCCCTAATTCTAGACCTAAGCCTACAACAATCCTAACCCTCATTCTAGCCCTAAACCTAGCCATAGCCCTAAACCTAGATCTAACAATAACAATAAATCTAAGCCTAAACCTAACCATAACACTCGCCTTAGTGCTAAACTAACCCTAATTCATAACCTAAACCTAACCCTAGCCCTAACACTATTTCTTCCCTCACCCTAACTCTAAACCTAGATATAACAATAAACCTTACCCTAAACATAACCGTAACTGTAGTTCTAATTCTAGGCTAAGATGAACAGTAACCCTAGCCCTAATCCTAGCCTTAATTTAGCCCTATCCCTAAAACTAACCATAACCCTAGCCCTAAGACTAAATCTAACTTTCCCTATTTCTAAATGTATCAATTAGCTTAACACTAACCCTAGCCCTAAACCATGTCCTATCCTTAGACCTAGCGCTAATGCTAGATCTAATGCTAACTCCAAATCTAACCCTAACCCTAAGACTAAGCCTAAAACTAAACCTAATCCTAAACCTAAGAAGAACTATAACCCTAACCCTAACACTGACCCTAACCCTAAACCTAACCCTACATGTAAGCCTATCCTTAACACTAACACTAAACCTAACCATAACCTTAACACAAACACTAAACCTAACCCTAACCCTAAAAGTAAACCTAAAACTAACCCTAACCCTAAACGTAACACTACACCTAAAACTAACCCTAAAGCACACCCTAACCCTAACACTAATCCTAACACTAACCTTAATCCTTACCATAACACTAACTCTAACACTAACCCTAAACCTAACCCTAAAACAAACCCATACCCTAACCCTAACACTAAACCTAACCCTAACCCTAACACTAACACTAACCTTAACCCTAACACTAACCCTAAACCTAACTATAACCCTAACCCTAATACTAACCCTAACCCTAACACTAACCCTAACCTTAACCCAAATTCTAACACTAACACTACCCCTAACACTAACTCTAATACTAAACCTAACACTAAATCTACCAATAACCCTTACTATATCCGTTACCCTAACTGTAAACATTACCCAAACCCTAACCATAACCATAACACTAACCCTAACACTAAACCTAACCCTAACTATAACCCTCACCCTAACACTAATCCTCACCCTAACACTAACCCTAATTCTAACCCTAACCCTAAACTTAACCTTAACAAAAACCCTAGTACTAATCCTAAAACTAACCCTAATGCTAACCCTAACACTAACCCTATCCCTAACCCTAAATCTAAGCATAATCCTAACGTTACCCTAAACCTATCTGTAACACTAACACTATTGTTAAACCTAATCCTAACCCTAACACTAACACTAACCCTAAGCCTAAGCAAGCCCTAACCCTAAACCTAAGAAGAACCCTAACTCTAAAACTAACTCTAAACCTAACTCTATCCCTAACCCTAACACTAATCCTAAAACCTACTGCAATGCTAACCCTAACAGTAACCCTAAACTTAACCTAACCAAAACACTAAACCTAACCCTAACTCTAAACCTAACAAAAACCTAACCCTGAACCTAAAACTAACCCTAAAACAAACCCTAACCCTAAACATAATGCTTAAACTAACCCTAACCCTAACCCTAACACTAACCCTAACATTACCATAGCACTAACCATAAAACTAACCCTAACACTAACACTAACCTATTCTCTAAACCTAAACATAAATCTAACACTAACCCTAACACAAACCTTAACCCTAACCCTAACATTAACACTAACCATAACCCATCAATAACCCTATCACTAACCCTAACCCTAACCCTACACCTAAACCTAAACCTAACACTAAGTTTAACCATAACCCTAACCCTAACACTGAACCTCATCCTATCCGTAAACTTAAACTATTGCTAACCCTAATCCTAACACTAAAAATAACCATAACCATACACTAAACCAAATGCTAAACCTAACACAAAACCTAACCACAATCCTAACACTAACCCTAACAACTACCCCTAAAATTAATACTACTTTTAAACCTAACCCTAACCCTAACACTAACACTAACCCAACCCTAACAATAACCCTAAAACTAACCCTATTACTAACGCTAACACAAACCCAAACACTAGCACTAACCCTAAACCTAACCCTAACCTAATCCTACATGTAACCCTATTCTGACACTAACCCTAACCCTAACACACACCCTAACCCTAACCCTAACACTAACCCTAAAACTAACCTAAACCTCACACCCTAACCCTAACCCTAATTCTAAAGGTAACCCTAAGCCTAATTCTAACCCTAAACCTAACACAAATTCTATTTCTAACCCTAACCCTAACACTAACACAACACTAACCCTAAACCTAACACTAATCCTAACCCTAACCCTAACCCTACACTTAACACTAAACCTAACCCTAACCATAACTCCGGCACTAAACCTAACCCTAACCCTAACCTAACTCTAACCCTAAATCAAACCCTACCCATAACATTAACACTAACACTAACCTTAAATCTAAACATAACCATAACCCTAACATTAACCCTAACCCTAAACCTAATCCTAAATCTAAAGCTAATCCTAATCATAACCCTAAAAATAACCCTAACACAAACCATAACCCTAACAAAAAAACTAAAAAAAACCCTAACTCTAACCCTAACCCTAACATTAACACAAACACTAATCCTAATCCTAACCCAAACCCTAAAACAAACCCTACCCCTAACCCTAACACTAAACCTAACCCTAACCCTAAACCTATCACTAAGCCTAAGCCTAACCCTAACCCTAACTCTAACCCTACCCCTAACCTTAAAACTAACACTAACCTTAACTCTAAACCTAACCATAACCCTAACACTAATCCTAACCCTAAATTTAATCCTAAATCTAACGCTAATCCTAATCATAACCCTAAAAATAACCTTATCACAAACCCTATCCATAACACAAAGCCTAACACAAACCCTAACTCTAACCCTAACCCTTACACTATCAAAAAACACTAACCCTAACCCTAATCCTAACAGTAACACAAACACTAACACTAACCCTAATCCTAACAGTAACACAAACACTAACCCTAAACCTAAAACTAACCCTAACCCTAAGCCTAACACTATCACTAACACTAACCCTAACCCTAACCCTAAATCTAACTCTACACCTAAACTTAACACTAACACTAACCTTAACTCTAAACCTAACCACAACCCTAACACTAAACCTAACCCTAAACCTAATCCTAAATCTAATGCTAATCCTAATTGTAACCCTAAATCTAAACCTAACACAAGCCCTAACTCTAACACAAAGCCTAACACCAACCCTAACTCTAACCCTAACCCTAATACTAACACAAACACTAACCCTAACCCTAACACTAACCCTAACCCTATCACTAACCCTAAACATAACCCTAACCCTAACACTAACTCTAACCCTAAACCTAACACTAACCATAACACTAACCCTAAGCCTAAACCTAATGCTAACCCAAACACTAACCATAACCCTAACACAAGCCTAAAACTAACCCTTAACCTTACCCTAACCCTAAAACTAACCTTAACCATAACCTTAACCCTAACACTAACCTTAACCCTAACCCCAAACTAACACTAATTCTGACCATAATTCCAACCCGGACACTAACCCTAACATTAACACTAACCCAAAACCTAAAACAAACACTAAAGGTAACCCTTTCCCTAACCCTAACCATAAATCTAAACGTAAATCTAACCCTAACACTAACCCTAACCCTAACCCTAGCCATAATCCTAACCATAACCAAACCCTAACAAGAAATCTAACACTAACCCTAACACAAAACCTAACCATAAACCTAAACCTAACCCTAACACTAACCCTAACTATAAACCTAACACTAACAATAACCCTAAACCTTAACCCAACCCTAACCCTAACCCTAACCCTAAGCCTAACATTAACCCTAATCCCAACCCTAACCCAAACTGAAATCCTAAATCTAACCCTAACTCTAATACTAACCGTGATTTTAACCCTAACACTAACACTAACTGTAACACTAACCCTTACCCTAATTCCAACAATAATCTTAACCCTAACCCTAAAACAAACCCTAACCCTACCCCTAACCATAACACTAACACTAACTCTAACTATAACCATAACAGTAACTTAACCTTACCACAATCCTAACACTAAACCTAACCGGAATTCTAACACTAAATATTACCCTAATCCTATCCGTAACCTTTACACTAACTCTAACCCTGACTCTAACAAAAGCCTACCCCTAAACTTAACCCTAACACAAACCCTAACCCTAATCCTTACACTAAACCTAACACTAAACCTAAACCTAACTCTAACCCTAACTCTAAAACTAACCCTAAACCTAACACTAACCACAAAACTAACCCTAAACCTAACCCTAAACCTAACCCTAAACCTAACCCTTACCCTATTACTAACTCTAACCCTAACCCTGATGCTAACCAAAACCATAAACCTAAACCTAACCCTAACCATAACACTAACCCTAACACTAACTCTAAAACTATCCCAAACCCTAACAATATAATTAAACCTAACACTAACCCTAACACAAACATTAATTCAAACCTAACCCTAACCCTAACATTCTCCCTAACCCTAACCCTAACACTAAGACTAACCGTAACACAAACCCTAATACTAACACTAACCCTAACACTAATCCTAACTATTACCTTAAACCTAACACTAACCCTAAACTTAATGATAACCCTAACACTAAAACTAACCCAAACCCTAACCCTAAAGCTAATTTTTACAGTAATCCTAACCATAAACCTAATACAAGCACGAACAAAAATTAACACTAACATTAACCCTAACCATATCCTAATCCCAAGTGTAATACTAACCCTAACAATAACCCTAACCTTAATCCTAATTCAAAAACTAAACTTAACCCTAACACAAACCCTAAACCTAACACTAACCCTAACCCTAACACTTACCCTAACACTAACCTTAACCCTTAACCTAACACTATCACTAAGCTTAACCCTACCCTGAACACTAATCATAACACTTAACTTAAACCTAACACTAACCCTAAACTAACTCTAAACCTATACCTAAACCTAACACTATAATAAAACCTAAACCTAACCCTAACCCTCACATTAACACTAAGAGTAAACTTTACCGTAAACCTATTCCTCACCTAAAACCTAACCCTAACACTAACACTCACTGTAAACCCTAACCCTAACACGGACACTAATTCTAACCCTAACATTAAACCTAACCCTAATCTTAACCCTTAACTTAAGCATAACATGAACCTTAAACTTTACCCTAACCCTAACCAAAAAACTAAAAGTAATCCTAACCCTAACCTTAACAATAACACTAACCTTAACCCTTAACCTAACCTAAACCTAACCCTAACCCTAATATTAACACTAACCCTTACCCTAACCCTAACCCTAAAACTAACACTAACCGTAACACTAACCCTAACTCTAATCCTAATCCTAACCCTAACGTTAACAATAAACCTAACCCCAAACCTAATCCTATCACTAATACTAACCCTAATCAAAACCCCAAACTTAAAACTAATCTTAACCCTAACTCTAATCCTAACACTAACTCTACCCCTACCCCTAACTCTAAACCTAGTCAGAATCCTAACACTAAACCTAAGACTAATTCTAACCCTAAATATAACCCTAATCTTATCCATAACCATAACTGTAACCCTATCCCTAACCCTAACACAAACCCTAACTCTAAACTTAAACTTAACACAAACCCTAACCCTAATCCTAACACTAAACCTAACACTAACCCTTATCCTAACTCTAACCTATCTCTAAAACTAACTCTCATTCTAACATTAACCCTAACACTAACCCTAAACCTAACCCTTACCCTAACACTAACACTAAACATAACCCTAACACTAACACTAATAATAAACCTAACCCTAAACCTAACCATAACACTAACCCTAACACTAACCCTAACCCTAATGCTAATGCTAACTCTAAAACTATCCCTAACCCTAACACTAAAATTAACCCTAACCGTAACCCTAACACAAACCTAACCCTAACCCTAATCCTAACACTAATACTCAGTCTAACTCAAACTCTAAAACAAACCCTAATTTGAACACTGACACTAACCCTATCCCTAATCCTAAACTTTACCTTAAACCTAACAGTAACCCTAAACGTAACACTAAGCCTAACCCTAACCCTATAACTAACCCTAAACCTAACCCTGATTCTAACATATTAACCCTAACCCTAAATCTAATCCTAATACTAACCCTAAACCTAAGACAAAATTTAACACTAACATTAACCCTAACCCTAACCTAATCCTTACTGTAACCCTAATCCTAACAATAAATCTAACCCTAATCCTAACTCAAACCCTAAACCTGACCCTGACACTAAACCTAACCCTAGCCCTAACCATTACCCTAACACTAACCTTAACCCTAAACCTCACCCTATCACTAACCTTAATACTAACCCTAACCCTAAACATAACACTAACCCTAAAGCTAATTGTAACTGTAACACTAACTCTAAACCTATATCTAACCCTAACAGTATAATTAACCCTAAACCAAACCTTAAAACAATCACTAACACTAAACCTAACCCTAACCCTAAACCTCACCCTATACCTAACCTTAACCCTAACACTCACACTAACACTAACCTTAACATGAAGCCTAATTCTAACCCTAACACTAACCCTAACCCTAATCCTTACCCTTAAATTAACCATAACTCTAACACTAAACTTAACCTTAACCCAACACTAAAACTAACCCTAACCATAACCCTAAACCAGCATTAACCCTAACCCTAAAGCTAACACAAATTTAACACTAATACTAACACTAACCCTACCGTAATCCTAACCATAACTTTAACACTAACACTAAACCTAATCCTAATCCTAACTCAAATTCTAAACTTAACTCTAAAACTAACATAAACCTAAGCCTAACCCTAACCCTAACCCTTACCCTAACACTAACCTTAACCACAACCCTAACCCTAACACCAATCTTAACACTAACCATAACCCTAACCCTAACCCTAACACTAACCCATACCTCTTCCTAAACCTAACATGATCCATAAACCTAACCCTTACAGTAACTGTAACACTAACACTAATTCTAAACTTAACCCTAATCCTAGCACTTACACTAAACCTAAACCTAACCATAAGTCGAACCTAACCCAAATCCTAACAATAACCCTAACCCTAACCCTAAACCTAACCATAAGACTAACTCTAACCCTAACCCTAACCCTAACACTAAACCTAGCCCTAACGCTAACACTAACCGGAACACAAACCTTAACACTAACACTAGTCCTAACACTAACACTAACCCTAACCCTAAACTTAACCCAAACCATTACCATAACCCTAAACCAAAATATCAACCTAACTCTAACACATAACCATAACACTAACCCTAACACTATACCTAACCCTTACACTATCTCTAAACCTAACCTCAACCCTAACACCAACCATAGCCCTAACCCTAACACATATCTAAACCTAACCCTAACCCTAACCCTAATCATAACACTAAACCTAACCCTAAAACTAACCCTAAACCTAACACTTACCCTATGCCTATCCCTAACCCTAACACTTACCCTAACCCTAACCCTAACCCTAGCACTTACCCTGACCCTACCACAAACCCTAACACGAACCCTAACCATAACCCTAAACCAAACACTAACCTTGACACTAACTCTAACCCTAACCCTAACTCTAACACTAACCCTAATCAAAACATAACCCTATCACTAACCCTAAACCTAACCCTAAATGGAAACCTAGCACTAACCCTAATCCTAACACTAACACTAACCCTAAAGCTAAACCTAACCCTAAACCTAACACTAACCCTAATCCTAAACCTGACCATAATCCGAACACAAACCCTAACTCTAAAACTAATATTAATCCTAACCTTAACACTAACACTAACCCTAACCATAATCCTAACCCTACCTCTTACCTTAACACTAAAACTAACCCTAAACCTAAATCTAACACTAACCATAAACCTAACCATAAATGTTACCCTAACCCTAACCATACTCCTAAACCTAACCCAACATTCACCCTAATCCTAACTTTAATCCTAACACTAACCCTAACACTAACCCTAAATCTAACCCTAATTTTAACAGTAACTGTAGCCCTAACATAACCTTAACCCTAATCCTAACACAAAACCTAATTCTAGACCTAAGAATAAACCTAACAATAACAATAAGTCTCACCCTAACCATAACCCTAAACCTAATCCTAACTCTAACCCAAACCCTAACACTAACCCTAATCTTAAATGTAACCCTAACCCTAATGCTAACACAGACCGAACACTTACTCTAACACTCACCCTAACCCTAACCAAAAACCTAAGTGTAACCCTAACTCTAAAATGAACCCTAAGCCTAACACTAACCATAACGCTAACCCTAAACCTAACCGATATCCTAACCCTAACCCTTACCCTAAAACTAACACTAACCATAAACCTAAATTTAACCCTTACCATAACACTAACCCTAACCCTAACACTAACACTAACACTAACTCTAAACCTATCCTGAACCCAAACGCTATAATTAACCATAACCCTAACCCTAACACAAACACTAACACAAACCTTACCCTAACCCTAACAATAAAACTAACACTCACCTTAACCCGAATCCTAACACAAACCCTAATTCTAAACCTAGCACTAACCCTAACCCTAATCCTAACACTTTCCTTAGCCCTAACACTAACCCTAAACTTAATTTTTACCCTAACCCTAAACTAACCCTTACCCTAATTCTAACACTAACCCTAACCCTCAACCTAATCCTAACACTAACCCTAACACAAAATTTAACACTAACATTAACCCTAACCCTAACCTAATCCTAACTGTAACCCTAAACCTAACAATAATCATAAACCTAATCCTAACTCAAACCCTAAACCTAACCCTAACACTAAACCTAACCCTAACTTTAACCCTTACCCTAACACTAACCTTCATCCTAAACCTAACCCTATCACTAACCTTAACCCTAAACATAACCATAACCATATCCATAACCATAACACTAACCCTAAACCTAACCCTTACCCTAACACTAACTCTAAACCTATCCCTACCTACCACTATAATTAACACTTCCTTTTACCCTAACATTAACTTTAACCCTAAACCTAACCCTATCACTAACCTTAACACTAACCATAATCATAACCATAACACTAACACTAAACCTAACTCAAACCCTAACCCTCACCCTAAACCTAACCCTAACTTTAGCACTCACCATAACTCTAAACCTAATACAAACCCTAATTCTAACCTTAACACTAACCTTTTCCTTAAACCTAACACTGATACTAAACTTAACCTTAAACGTATCCCTAAAACTAACCCTAATGCTAACCCTAACCTTAACCCTAAAATTAACCCTAAACCTAAATTTAATGCAAAATTTAACACTAACAGTAATCCTATCCTAATCCTAACCATAACGCTAACCCTAACACAAACCCTAACCCTAATCCTATCTCCAATTCTAAACCAAACCTTAAAATAAAACTTACCATAACCCTAAACCTATCCCTAAACCTTATCTAACACTAACCTTAATGGTAACACTAACCCTAAAACTAACCTTAACCCTAACCCTAACATTAACCTTCAACCTATTCATAAACCTAACATGATCCCTAACCCTAAATCTAACCCTAACCCTAACACCAAAACTAATTCTAACCTTAAATTTAACCCTACTTATAACACTAACCCTAACTCTAAGACAAACCATAACCCTAAACCTAACACTAACCCTAAAACCGTAACCCTAACCATAACATTAACCCTAAACCTAATCATAATCCTAACCCTAAACATAACCCTAAATTTAACCTGAATCCTACCCGTAATTCTAACCTTAACCCTAACAATACCACCAACACAGAACCTAAACCTAACCCTAACTCTAACACAAACCCTAACCCTAAGATAAAACTAACACTAACACTAACACTAACCCTAAGTCTAACAATAATTCTAAAACTAACCCTAACACTAACCCTAACCCTAACACTAACCATAATCATAACCCTAACCCTAATCCTTACCTTAATACTAACACTAACCCTAACTCTAACCCTAAAACTAACCCTAAACCTAACTCTAACATTAACACTAACATTACACCTAACCCTAACCCTAACACTAAACCTAACCCTAAACCTAACCTTAATTCTAAAACTAATCCTAAAACTTACCCTAACACAAACCCTAACACTAACACTAAATCTAACCCTAACCCTAATCTTAACCATAACCGTAACCCTAACATTAACCCTAACCCTAATCCTAACACAAATCCTAACCCTAAATGTAACACTAACCATTACCCTAACCTAACACTAAACCTAACCCTAACCCTAAACCTAACCCTAATCCTAACTGTAACCCTAACCCTAACACTAATCCTAATGCTAACACAAACTCTAACACTTACCCTAACACTAACTCTAAACCTAATCCAAACCCTAACCCTAACCTTAACACTAAATCTAACTCTAACTTTAATACTAACCATAACCCTTAACTTAAACCTAAAGCTAACCCAAACACTAAACCTAACCCTAAACCTAAACGTAAAAATAACCCTAACACTAACCATATACCTATCCCTAAACCTAACACTAACCCTAACCCTAAACCTAATCCTAACACTAACCCTAACTGAAGACATAACCCTAGGCAAAAAATCACAAGCCACTCAAGCAGGAACAAACTTTATTTCTGAACTCCACCAGCACACTCGACACGCTCAGGGGAAATATGCCGAATGCCTTGACACAAGGCTCCTCCTGGGACACACTACTCCAACAGGACATCCCTCATCCGGAAATCCCTCCTATGGCACTTCCCCAACCAATGGGAACTCTCCAGGAGTCCCTGGAGAGCTCCAAATTAGCGGGCTGAGGTGGACAGCAGGGGTCTAATATCCAATTGAATGCAGATCTTAACATAATCATTATCATCTCAATGGCTTGCTGGTGTTACCTTTCAACCAAAAATGCCTTGCCTCATTCCTACTTGGCTATGGCTCTCAGCATCTTCCCCCTTCTGTTTAATTAAACAACAAGCAGTGTGCCTGTTAGATTGTCCAATGCAACATATAGTCCTTACCTTTCATCGGATGAGCTGACCTCTAGGCATCAACCTCCTCTCTTAGGTTGGTACCACTGCAATTGGATCATACCCGTCAAAACTACCAGTCCAGCATACAGCCATACTTGTGGATAGGCCTATGAACCAGTGTGTGGGGGGGTGAGGTTCTTTGCCTCACCTCTGTTGGCCCCCAAATTTGGCCTTTGCACCAGTGGGGGGGTGAGGTTCTTTGCCTCACCTCTGTTGGCCCCCAAATTTTAGACCATCACTAGCAGAAAGGAGGAGGATACAGAAATGCCACGTCACCAAGCCAATTGATGCTCCTTTGCAAAAATTGTATCACCGGTGACACCATCAGCAAAGATACGCCAGCACTACCGCAATTCGCTGCACCAACAGATAGTTCACAATGCATACAAGTGATACATAGTACAGGAAAGTTCTGCAAGCAGTTCAAAGCAAAGGAATCTATCAATATTTCCATTTTCTCCCAAAGTAAATCAATTCCTTGAGTGAGCATTACTTGTTGAGTTATTATTCATTGATGTATCAGTTTATACAGTTTGTTGTGATAACTATCGAAGAAGCTGTAGTCTGGTTTTATCTTTGTCCTCACCGGCACTGGGATGAAGATAGGAATTCTGGAAATAATGGCTAAAATATATATGTAACATTCCAACAGGTACTAAGAAAACAGTTTTCTGAACAATTTACATTATCCTGAACAGAATTATTAAACATAATGAAAAGGAATGGTGAAAGTAAACAGACAGATCTGTTAACCTCCTTATTTGTACACATATTAAAACAATCCTCAACAGCTGTTTACCCAATTTAAATTAAACCATTTAAATCACGTGAATAAGAAAAAAAAATTCGGATCCATTTTTTCATGAGCACTCCTCGTATATGATATATGGACATATGCATACACAGACATATAACACAAAACACAAGTGTGCACACAAACGTACAACACATAAGACAATAGTAAAGGCCTTGTAGCTTTACACAGGTGAAATCTCCATTGAAATGTTTAAAAACTCCACAGTCAAAAAATAAAACTGATCAGAAAAACATTAACCTAGGTCTGTATGAGCTCAAAAAATAAAATAGAACTTTATGATGTGGAAAAATGCAATAATAAAATAGATATTGAAAAAAGCATCCTGGTTAATCACTGTCATAGATGTAAGAATAGCCAAGCTGGAGCTCTGGATATCAGCTGTTATGGATTTCAGTCAAATCATCTTCTTTTTGGTCTGTAGAAATCGCTTTGGTTAGTCTCTCTGGAATCCAAATCAGCTGCTGTTCTCCCTGCAGAAACACACAAACAGAACCCCGACTCCAGACAATCACTGGGTCAGGACCTTTCCATTGTCCTGTTAGAATATCCTTCCAAAGTACCTTAGGCTTATGTACATATTTGGATACATATGCTTTTCCACAACACTAAGCCCTGATGAATCCAAATTTAAAAAGTTTAGAGTAAAAAAAGTTATTTTAAGTTTATCTTTGGGGGATATATACCATTTTACAATTCCCTCTTTTTGCTTTAATAAGTACATTTTATAGTTTGATGAGCTCTTTCAACTCTGCCTTGTCCCTGAGGATTGTATGGAATTCCTGTTATGTGAGTAATGCTAAATGATGAGCAAAATTGTTAAAAAGAGGTGGAAGTATAACCAGGACCATTATCTGTTTTTAACTGTTTTGGAACGCCCACAGTGGCAAAATTTTGTAAGCAATGAGCTATAATATCTTTAGTTTTTTCTCCAGCATGAAGGGAGCCCATCAAAAACCCAGAAGAAGTATCAACTGTAACATGAAAATACATTAATTTTCCAAATTTTGGCAAGTGTGTGACGTCCATCTGCCAAATATGGTTAGGTATCAATCCTCTAGGATTGACTCCAAGATTAACTTGTGGTAAATAGGTCACAAAATTTTGAAATTTTTTATTATACATCTGGCTTGTTCCTTAGTTATTTTAAAATGCTTTTGTAAAGTATTAGCATTGACATGGAACCTTTTATGAAAATTTGTAGCTTCTTCTAGCGTAGAGAAAATATGAATGTCATGTGTAGTTTTATCTGCTAAATCATTGCCCAAACTAAGGGCTCCAGGCAATCCTGTATATGCCCTGATATGTCCTATAAAGAATGGATCTTTTCTGTTCCATTAGTAGTGGAAAACAGTAGAGAGAAAACAGTAGAGGAAGGAGAAATCCTACCAGCATCTTCAAGGGATACTATAGCATTAACTATATACTGACTATCCGAAAATAAATTAAATACAGACTTTAAACATCACAAAAGCTTGTAAAACTGCATTAAGCTCTACCTTTTGAGCTGATTGTTTGGGTACTAAAAATGTAAAAGTTTGATCAGGGGTAACTACTGCTGCTGTACCATTATTTGACCCATCAGTGAATATATTTGGAGCATTCATGACAGGTGTTTTTCTTGTCATTTTTGGAAAAATTACAGGATGCGAGGACCAAAAAGACAACAAAGGATTAGATGGTAAGTGATTATCAAATGAAACATTAGATTCACACATGATTATTGCCCAAGTATTTAACTCATTAGCTAACTCATCAATTTGATCTATAGTACATGGAGTAATAATTTTATTGGGAGAAATTCCAAACACTCCCTTTGCTGCTTTTATTCCTTTGAGTATTAATTGTCCTACAGACTCAGGATACCTAGAAAGAATAGTGTTAGGAGAATAAGATAAATGTATCCACAATAATGGAACTACTTGCCAAAATACTACTGTAGGAATATTTTTTGTTGGTAGTACAGTAAATAATAAAGGCAAACATATCAATTTTATCCAAATGCATATTTTCCATATATTTTTCAATAATTTTTAATGCCTTTCTTGCTTCAGCATTAACATGCGAGGTGAATTTGGATCTGATGGACCTTTTAGGATATCAAATAAAGGTCCCAACTCTCCTGTTGGTATGCCTAGATAAGGCCTTATCCAATTTATGTCTCCCAATAACTTTTGAAAGTCGTTAAGTGATTTGAGTTGATCTACTCATATTTGAATTTTTGGTGGATGGACCATGGTTGGGATAATAGAACTCCTAAATAATTAATTGGAAAATTTAATTGTACTTTATCTATTGCTATCTCTAGACTGTAATTTTTTAATAAATTTGTAAGTGTGGCATAACATTCTAGCAATGTGTTTTTATCTTTATGTGCTAATAATACATCATCCATATAGTGAAATATTTGTAGTTTAGGATTTTGATTTCTAAGTGGCTGGATTGCTTTTTTAACAATAATTTGACACATAGTTGGGCTGTTAGCCATCCCTTGAGGGAGTACTTTCCATTCATATCTCTGATCAGGACCTTCATGATTCAGTGCAGGGATAGTAAATGCAAAATGTGGACTATCCTCAGGATGAATTAGAATTGAAAAAAACACACAATCTTTAATATCTATAGCTAAAACATACCAGGTTTTTGGCAAAGCAGACAATTGAGGAATCCCTGATTGAGCAGGTCCCATAATAACCATCTCATTATTAATGGCTCTTAAATCTTGCAATAATCTCCATTTACCAGATTTCTTTTTGATGACAAAATTGGGAGTATTATGGGGAGATATGGAAGGTCATATATGTCCCTCAGCTAATTGTTGTTTGACCAGGTCATGGGCTACTTGTATCTTTTCTTTAGTCAGGGGCCACTGAGGAACCCATACCGGTCTTTCTGATTTCCAAGTAATTTTGATTGTCTCAGTGGCCCCTTCTGAAAACCCAATCCATGTCTATTTATTCCTTGATCTATTTGAATTGGTGCTGCTATACCTTGTTTTTGTTCTCCTAATCTTTTTTCTTTCCTAAAACCTTGTCTAGCCCTAGTAGTGGGCACATTAGTATTGATGTTACTTGTTAATGTCAAACCTAATTGATCTAGGATATCTCGTCCCCATAAATTTATAGGAAGATGATGCAATACATATGGCTGAATAGTTCCTTCACATCCTTCAGGATCCTTCCAATCTAATACCATTGCACTTCTATGGGGATTAGTCGCCACTCCTACACCTGCAAAACAGTTCATTCGTGACAGGTATCAAAAAGTAATGTTTCCTTGACTGACAAGTTCCTCTGCTTAGGGCTACTTCAAGAGGGAACAATGCACAGAGAGTTCAGGGAGAACTAATTCAGTGTGTCAAATTTCAAGCGGGTAGCAGAAACTGTGTTTTATTTAGAGTTCCAACTGCATCTATCTGTATAGGGGAAAACGAAGTGAAACCTAAAATTTCAAACTGTACCTGAAAACCAACGCTTTAACCAGGAAGAATGAAATTTGGGGAACCAAGTACAGCTTGAGTACTGATCATTACCACCAAGTATCATCAAGATCTGGTGAAAAAATATTTTCTGTGATATCAGGAAACTTGGAATTCTGTGGAAGCTTGGCAAACACTTTCAAGTTAAAGTGTTTTTTCTTGCCTCTGATTAGGGCTAATTCCAGAGGGAACAACATATACAGAGCGCTCTGAGAACTAATTGAGTGTGTTAAATATCAAGCAGCTAGCACATACTGTGTTTGATTTAGTGTTCCAACTTGCAGTATACCTATTGGGGAAAAGGAAGTGAAACCTAAAAATCCAAACTTTTCCTGCAAAAGAACTCTTCAACCTAGAAGAATGAAATGTGGGGAGCCAAGTGTGATTGCAACACTGAAAATTCCTGACAAGTATCAAAAAGATCAAGTGTAAAAATATTTGCTTAGATTTCAATAAACTTGGAGTTATGTGGAAACTTTGCAAATCATCTCAAATAAAAGTTATTTTTCCTTGACTGCCAAGTGCCTCTGCTAAAGGCTAAAGGCAAGAGGGAATAGAGCATAAGTTAGAACAGTCTGAGAAGTAATTGAGCATGTAAAGTTTCAGGCAGCTTGCACAAACTGTGATTGATTTAGAGTTCCAACTGCATCTTTGAGTATAGAGGAAAATAAAGTGGAATGTAAAATGTCAAAATGTCCCTGCAAATGAATGCTTCACATTAGAAGAACGAAGTTTGGGGGACCAAGTGCGACTGGAGTACAGATGATTCCTGCAACTCATCAACAAGATCTGGTGAAAAGCTATTTGCTGGGATTTCAGTAAATTTGGTGTTCTCTGGAAGCTTGGCAAATGCTTTCAAATGAAATTGTTTTTCCTGCCTCTCCTTTGGGCTACTTCAAGAGGGAACAAAGCAGAGTGTGTGAACTGAGAACTAATTGAGTGTGTCAAGTTTCAAGCATCTAGCACAAAGCGTGTTTTATTTAGAGTTTCAACTGGGAGTATACCTACAGGGGAAAAGGCAATGAAACCTAAAAATTCAAAGTGATCCTGCAATTGAACGCTTTAACTTAGAAGTACGAAATTTGGGGAGCCAAGAGCGACTGGAGTACTGATGATTCCTGCAACGTATCAACAAGATTGGGTGAAAAAATATTTGCTGAGATTTCAGTAAACTCAGAGTTCTGTGGAAGCTTTGCAAATGCTTTCCAATGAAAATGTCCTTTGACTCTGCTTAGGGCTACAGCAAGAAGGAACAAAGGATAGAGAATGCACTGAGAACTAATTCAGTATGTGGAATTTCAAGCAGCTAGCAGATACCATGTTTGATTTAGAGTTCCATATGCATCTCTCTCTATAGGGGTAAATTTCAAAGTGTTCTTCCGAACAAATGCTTCAACATAGAAAAACAAAATTTGGGGGACAAAGTGTGACTGCAGAACGGATCATTCTTGCCAGGTATCAAAAGATCAGGTCAAAAAATATTTGCTGGGATTTCAGTAATTATGGAGTTCTCTGGAACCTTGGAAAATGCTTTCAAATGAAACTGAGTTTTTCTTGACTGACAAGTGCCTCTGCTTAAGGTTACTTGAAGAGGGAACAAAGCATAGAGAGCGCACTGAGAACTAATTCAGTGTGTCAAGTTTCAAGCAGCTAGCACTAACCGTGTTTGATTTAGAGTTCCAATTGCATCTATCTGTATAGGGGAGAATGAAGTGAAACCTAAAATTTCAAACTGTACCTGCAAACCAACGCTTTAACCAGGAAGAATGAAATTTGGGGAGCCAAGTGGGGTGGAGTACCAATCATTACCGCCAAGTATCATCAAGATCGGGTGAAAAAATATTTGCTGGGATATCAGGAAACTCGGAGTTCTGTGGAAGCTTTGCAAAGGCTTTCAAATGAAAGTGTTTATTCCTTGCCTCTGATTAGGGCTACTTCAAGAGGGAACAAAGCATAGAGAACCCTCTGAGAACTAATTCAGTGTGTCAAATGTCAAGCAGCTAGAGTAAACCATGTTTCATTTAGAGTTAAAACTGGGAGTATACCTTTAGGGGAAAACAAAGTGAAACCTAAAAATTCAAAGTGTTCCTGCAAACGAACGCTTTAACCTAGAAGTACGAAATTTGGGGAGCCAAGTGTGGCTGCAGTACAGGTGATTCCTGCAACATATCCACAAGATCGCATGAAAAAATATGTCTGAGATTTCAGTAAACTCAGACTTCTGTGGAAGCTTGGCAAATGCTTTCAAATTAAAGTGTTTTTTCCTTGCCTCTGTTTAGGGCTACTGCAAGAGGGAACAAAGCATAGAGAGAGCACTGAGAACTAATTCAATATGTCAAATTTCAAGCATCTATCACAAAGCTTGTTTGATTTAGATTTCCAAATGCATCTATCCCTATGGGGGAAAATGAAGTGAAACCTAAAATTTCAAAGATTTCCTGCAAAGGAATGCTTCAACCTAGATGATCAAATTTGGAGGGCCAAGTGCGACTGGAGTACCAATCATTATGGCCAAGTATCAAAAAGATCGGGTGAAAAAAATATTTACTGGGATTTAAGTAAACTCATAGTTCTGTGGACGCTTGGAAAACACTTTCAAATGCCTCTATTTCGGGCTACATCAAGAAGGAACAAATCCTAGAGTGCACACTGAGAATTTATTCAGTGTGTCAAGTTTCAAGCAGCTAGTACAAACCGTGTTTGATACAGAGTTCCAACTAGGAGTATACCTTTATGGGAAAACAAAGTGAAACCTAAAAATTCAAACTGTTCTTACAAAAAAACGCTTTAACCTAGAAGAAGGAAATTTAGAGAGCCAAGTGCCACTGGAATACTGATGATTCATGAAACATAACAACAAGATGAGGTGAAAAAATATTTGCTGAGATTTAAGTAAACTTGGAGTTCTTTGTAAGCTTGCCAAACACTGTCAAATTAAAGTGTTTTTCGATTGTCTCTGCTTAGGGCTTCTGCAAGAGGGAACAAAGCACAGAGAAAGCACTGAGAACTAATGGAGTATGTCAAGGTTTAAGCAGCTAGCACAAACCGTGTTTGATTTAGAATTTCAACTGCGTCTGTCTGTATAGGAGAAAACGAAGTGAAACCTAAAAATTCAAACTGTTCCTGCAAACAAACTCTTTAACCTAAAAGAATGAAATTGGGGGAGCCAAGTGCAGCTGGAGTACCGATCATTACTGCCAAGTATCATCAAGATTGGGTGAAAAAATATTTGCTGAAATTTCAGGAAACTCAGAGTTTTGTGGAAGCATGGCAAACACTTTCAAATGAAAGTGTTTTTCCTTGCCTCTTTTTAGGGCTACTGCAAGAGGGAGCAAAGCATATAGAGTGCACTGAGAACTAATTCAGCATTCAAGCTTCAAGCAGCTAGCACAAACCATGTTTGATTTAGAGTTCCAACTGCATCTCTCTGTATAGGGGAAAATGAAGAGACACCTAAAAATTCAAAGTGTTCCTGCAAACGAATGCTTTAACCTAGAAGAAAGAAGTCTGGGGGGCCTAGTGTGACTGGAATACTGATCATTACCTCCAAGTATCATCAAGATTGGGAGAAAAACTATTTGCTGGGATTTCAGCAAACTTAGAGTTCTGTAAAAGCTCGGCAAATGCTTTCAAATGAAAATGTTCATTCCTTGCCTCTGCTTAGTGCTTCTGCAGGAGGGAACAGTGCAGAGAGGGCACACTGAGAACTAATTAAGTGGCTCAAGTTTCAAGCAGCTAATATAAACCATGTTTCATTTAAAGTTCCAAATGCATCTCTCCTTATAGTGGAAAACAGTGAAACCCAAAAATTCAAACTGTTCCTGCAAACGAACACTTCAACCTAGAAGAAAGAAATTGGGGGACCAAAGTGCAACTGCAATACTGCTCATTCCTTATATGTATCCACATGATCAGGTGAAAAAATATTTGCTAGGATTTCAAGAAACTCAGAGTACTGTGGAAGTTTGTCAAAAGCTTTCAAATGAAAGTGACTTTTTCCTTGACTGACAAATGCCTCTGCTTAAGGCTACATGAAGAGGGAACAAAGCATAGAGAGTGCATTGGAACTAATTCAGTGTGTCAAGTTTCAAGCAGCTAGCACAAACCATGTTTGATTTAGAGTTACAACTGCATCTATCTGCTTAGGGGAAAACAAAGTGAAACCTAAAAATTCAAATTGCTCCTGCAAAGGAACGCTTCAACCTAGAAGAAGAAAATCTGGGGGGCCAAGTGCTACTGGAGTACCGATTTTTACCAACATGTATCATAAGATCGGGTGAATAAATATTTGCTAGGATTTCAGGAAACTTAGAGTTCTGTGGAAGCATTGGCAACCTTCCATAACAGATATTGTCCTTCATTTAGCACAGCTTTGCACATACTAGCCCAATCTGCTGGCGTCATGTTCATGTTGGTAATGGATTCGACCATACTTACAGTGAAGCGTGCTTGAGGACTATATGTTGTCACAGCCTCTTTCAGCTGCTTCACTGTTTTGAAATCTAGAGCATGGTGATTTTGCTGCCCTCCTGTCATCTCAAATACAGGGCATGGTAATCTTTGAGGTCTTCTCTCAGGATCCCATCTATCAACTATTGGGGTTGGGGGCCACCCAGCATAAGTTGTCTCCATAGGTGGAGCTGTTGATTGGACACTTATGCTCTCTGGTGATAGAAAGGTGTTAGTAGCAGCCTCCTGTTGTAACTTCTCCACTGATAGCCCTTTGTCCTTTAAACTTTCTTCCCTTGTCTGACTAGGTAGAGAGACCTTCTCTTTTACTTGATCTAACATGTCTTCTATCATAGTCTGAACTGAAGGCTTTGGACTAGGCAAACAAAATTGTATCATCATCCACAATGGCATTGTGCCAACTGGCAGAGTTCCTGGGTTTTTCTTTCCCCTCTCCATTAAATCTTCACCAGGATTGTCCCATTGTGATGTATTCAACAACACCTCCTTAATAAGCCATGGGCTACATTTTTGTATTGTATTAATGTATGCCCTAACTGATCTAAATTTTACTGGGGAGCCTACTTCCTCTAGCAATTTACTTAACACTCTTTCAGTTTGTGTTTTACTAATTTCCAATCCCATATTTCTACTATAAAGATTGCACAACCCAACAAGATAACCAAAAACAAAACTGAAACAGAATGAAACAAAAATGGAACAAAAATGCATTGTATCAATTTTCCTATTTTCTTGAAATGTATATTCGTGGTCTATCTTTATCTCTTCCTCAGAGCTGAACAACTTTTCTAGCAACCTATTTATTTTTAGGGGCAGGCAGCTTGAAACAGAAACATAACAAATCAAAACAAGAACTCATTGTTTTTTGAAATGGTCACTGATTCTCTCAACATGCCCTTTATGGCGAGCAATTTCACTTACCCCCAAGATTCAGGCTTCTCCCACAAGGGCCACCAAATGCCACAGTATGGCTGGGCACAAATAACCAAGCCACCACGAGACACTTGTAGGTTCAAACAGGAACTTATTGCCCAAAATCTCACTGGCACTCGACGCTTACTCCCTGGGAACACTTTTCACCCTCCACACGGCTCCGAGACAACTCAATGGGAACTCCACAAGAACTCAACAGCAACTTAATGGGAACTCCACGAGAACTTAAAAGTAGTGGGGTCCTGAAGCCGCAGGAGTTGCCCTATTGCCAGAGAGCAGGGGTCTATATACAACAGAATGCACAGCATGTTTCAATCCAGCATCATCCAGTCGCAGTAATTATACACATCTTAACTTAATTATCATCATCTTAATGGCTCCCTGGCATCACCGCTCAACCACTCCTTCTGGCAAAATGCCAGACACCATCCCAACTTGGCTGTGGATCTCAACATGTTCCTGCAAAGGAATGTGTCAACCTAGAAGAACAAAATTTGGGGGACAAAATGTGACTGCAAAACTGATCATTCGTGTCAGGTATAAAAAAGATCGGGTCAAAAACATATTTGCTGGGATTTCAGTAAACTCGGAGTTCTGTGCAAGTGTGGCAAATGCTTTCAAATGAAAATTTGTTTCCTTTACTCTACTTAGGGCTACTTAAGAGGAAGAAAAGCTTAAAGTTCACGCTGAGAACTAATTGAGTGTGTCAAGGTTCAAGCAGCCAGTACAAACCGTGTTTGATTTAGAGTTCTAAATGGGAATATACATGTAGGAGAAAAGGAATTGAAACCTAAAAAAGTGTTCCTGCAAACGAACCCTTTAACCAAGAACTACGAAATTTAGGCAGCCAAGGGCCACTGGAGTACCCATCATTACCATCAAGTATCAAAATGATCAGGTGAAAAAAAATATTTGCTGGGAATTCCGTAAATTTGAAGTTCTGTGGAAGCTTGGCAAACACTTTCAAATGAAAAATAATATTTCCTTGACTGACGAGTGCCTCTGCTTAGGGATAATTTCAAGAAGGAAAAAAACATAGAGAGGATACTGAGAACTAATTGAGTGTGTCACCTTTTAAGCAGCTAGCACACATTATGTTTGATTTAGAGTTCCAACTGCATCTATCTGTATAGGGGAAAATGAAGTGAAACCTAAAAATTCAAACTGCTCCTGCAAAGGAATGCTTCAACCTTGAGGAACGAAATCTGGGGGGTAAAGTTCTACTGGAGTATTGATTATTATTGCAAAGTATCATCAAGATTGGTTGAAAAATATTTTCTAGGATTTCAGGAAAATCTGAGTTCTGTAGAAGAGTGGCAAACAATTTCAAGTGAAAATGATTTTTTCATGGCTGAAAAGTGCCTCTGCTTAAGTCTACTTGAAGAGGAAACAAAGCATAGAGAGGGCACTGAGAACTAATTAAGTGTTTAAAGTTTCAACCAGCTAGCAAAAATTGTGTTTGATTTAGAGTTCCAACTGCATCTATCTGTATAGGGGAAAATGAAGAGAAACCTATAAATTAAAAGCATTTCTGCAAATGAACGGTTTAACCTAGAAGTACCAAATTTGGAGAGCCAAGTGTGGCTGGAGTACTGATGATTCCTGCAATGTATTAACAAGATCAGTGGAAAAATATTTGCTGGGATTTCAGTAAATTCAGAATTCTATGGAAGCTTGGCAAACACTTTCAAATGAAATTGATTTTTCCCGCCTCTCCTTCAGGCTACTTCAAGAGAGAAAAAGGAAAGAGTTTGCACTGAGAACTAATTGAGTGTGTCAAGTTTCAAGAAGCTAGCACAAAGTGTGTTTGATTTAGAGTTCCAACTGGGAATATACTTATAGGGAAAAGGAATGAAACCTAAAAATTCCAAGTGTTCCTGCAAATGAATGCTTTTACCTAGAAGTACGAATTTTGGAGAGCCAAGTGCAGCAGGTGTACTGATGATTCCTGCAAAGTATCAACAAGATCGGGTGAAAAAATATTTGCTGAGATTTCGGGAAACTTGGAGTTCTGTGGAAGCTTGGCAAACCTTTTCAAATGAAAGTGTTCTTTCCTTGCCTCTGCTTAGGTCTACTGCAAAAAGGAACAAAGCATAGAGAGTGCACTGAGAATTAATTCAGTATGTGGAATTTCAAGCAGCTAGCAGAAACCATGTTTAATTTAGAGTTCAAACTGCATCTCTACCTATAGGGGAAAAGGAAATTTAAATTTCAAAGTGTTCCTGCAAAGAACACATCAACCTAATAGAATGAAATTTGGGGGACAAAGTTCAACTGCAAAACTGTTCATTCTTGCCAGGTATCAAAATGATCAGATCAAAAACTTATTTGCTTGGATTTCAGTAAACTCGGAGTTTTGTGGAAGCTTGGCAAATGCTTTCAAATAAAATTGGTTTTTCCTTGCCTCTCCTTTGAGCTAGTTCAAGGCAGAACAAAGCCCAGAGAGTGCATTGAGAACCAATTTATTGTGTCAAGTTTCAAGCAGCTAGCACAAACCGTGTTTGATTTAGAGTTCCAACTGCATCTATCTGTATAGGAAAAAATGAAGTGAAACCTAAAATTTCAACGTGTTCCTGCAAACGAACGCTTCAACCTAGATGAACACAATTTAAGGGTCCAATTGAGACTGGAGTATTGATCGTTACCCCCATGTATCATCATGACCGGGTGAAAAAATATTTGCTATTATTTCAGGAAACTCAGAGTTCTGTGAAAGCTTGGCATACGCCTTCAAATGAAAGTCAATATTTCTTTGGCTTACAAGTGCCTCTACTTAAGCCTACTTTAAGAGTGAACAAGGCATAGAGAGGGCATTGAGAACTAATTTAGTGTGTCAACTTTCAAGCAGCTAGCACAAACCATGTTTGATTTAGAGTCCAACTGCATCTATCTGTATAGGGGAAAACGTAGTGAAACCTAAAAATGGAAACTGATCCTGCAAAGAAATGCTTGAAACTAGAAGAACAAAATCTGGGAGGCCCAGTGCTACTGGAGTACCGATTTTTAACACCACATATCATCAAGATCGGGTGAAAAAATATTTGCCATGATTTCAGGAAACTCGGAGTTCTGTGGAAGCGTGGCATACACATTCAAATGAAAGTAATATTTCCTTGAGTGACAAGTTCCTCTGCTTAGGGCTACTTCAAGAGGGAACAATGCACAGAGAGTTCAGGGAGAACTAATTCAGTGTGTCAAATTTCAAGCAGGTAGCAGAAACCGTGTTTGATTTAGAGTTCCAAATCCGTGTAGGGAAAAACGAAGTGAATCTTAAAAATTCAAACTTTTCCTGCAAACGAACGCTTCAACCTAGAAGAACGAAACGTGGGAAACCAAGTGCAACTGCAATACTGAACATTCCTGACAAATATCAAAAAGATAGGGTGTAAAAATGTTTTCTGATATTACAATAAACTTGGAGTTATGTGGAAGCTTCGCAAATTATCTTAAATGAAAGTTATTTTTCCTTGACTAACAAGTGCCTATGCTAAAGGCTACTGCAAGATTGAACAAAGCATAGGTTAGAATGCTCTGAGAAGTAATTGAGAGTGTCATGTTTCAGGCAGCTTGCACAAACCATACTTAATTTAGAGTTCCAACTGCATCTATCACTATAGAGAAAAATGAAGTGAAATGTAAAATGTCAAAGTGTTCCTGCAAATGAACGTTTCAACCTAGAAGAACGAAGTTTGGGGGGGCAAGTGCGACTGGAGTACCTATGATTCCTGCAATGCATCAACAAGATCTGGTGAAAAAAAATATTTGCTGGGATTTCAATAAACTCAGAGTTCTGTGGAAGCTTGGCAAACCGTTTCAAATGAAAGTGTTCTTTCCTTGCCTCTGCTTTGTGCTACAGTAAGAGGGAACAGCACACCGAGTGCATACTGAGAAATAATTCAGTTTGTCAAGTTTCAAGCAGGTAGCACAACTGTGTTTGATTTACAGTTTCAACTGGGAGTATACCTATAGTGGAAAAGGAAGTGAAACCTAACATTTCAAAGTGTTCCTGCAAACAAATGCTTTAACCTAGAAGGACGAAATTTGGGGAGCCAAGTGCAGCTGGATACTGATGATTCCTGCAGCGTATCAACAAGATCGGGTGAAAAAATATTTGCTGAGATTTCAGTAAACTCAGAGTTCTGTGGAAGCTTTGCAAACGCTTTCCAATGAAAATGTTCTTTCTTTAACTCTGCTTAGGGCTACTGTAAGAAGGAACAAAGGATAGAGAATGCACTGAGAACTAATTCATTATGTGGAAATTCACTCAGCTAGCAGATACTGTGTTTGATTTAGAGTTCCAACTGCATCTCTCTATAGGGGTAAACGAAACCTAAATTTCAAAGGGTTCTTGCAAACGAACGCTTCAACCTGGATGAACAAATTTGGGGGTTTAATTGAGACTCGAATATTGATCATTACTGCCATGTATCATCAAGATTGGTTTAAAATATTTCCTGGGGTTTCAGTAAACTCAGAGTTCTGTGGAAGCTTGGCAAATGCTTTGAAATGAAAGTGATTTTTTCCTTGACTGACAAGTGCCTCTGTTTAAGGCTACTTGAAGAGGGAAGAAAGTATAGAGAGCACACTGAGAACTAATTCAGTGTGTCAAGTTTCAAGCAGGTAGCACAAACCGTGTTTCATTTAGTGTACAAAGTGCATCTATCTGTATAGGGGAAAACGAAGTGAAACCTAAAATTTCAAAGTGGTTCTGCAAACGAACGCTTCAACATAGATACAATAACCCTAACTGTAACACTAACCCTAACCTTAACCATGAACCTACACCTTACCCTAACACTCACCCCAAACCTAATCTTAAGGTGAACCATAAACCTAACCATAACCGTAACACAAACACTAACCCA